>NW_010546908.1:56447-57910 GCF_000687285.1 Phaethon lepturus
TTTTTTTTGCCATGAGGTGCTGTGCTGGACTGGGAAAAAGTGGAAGGAACTTGTATTAACTGGAGGGAAATGGTTTGACTTCACATTCATGCTTTTACAGCGAGCTGGATGACAGTTTATCCCTGCTATGATTTTTAGGAAAAGTGCCAAAAACTTAATTTTTTTTTTTTCCATTTACTTATTTGTATTTTGCTTTGCCAAGGAATGAGAAAGCCTGCCACTTTTAGCAAGCGTGTGAACAAGAAAGGCAAGGTGAAATTGATGTGGAGACTTGTATATGATGCAAGATAGCCATAAACATCCCTTGAATATTTCTTTTTTCTTTGCAGCAGAGTTCATTACGCTCTCTGAGTTTGCAGCTGTAGGTGAAAACAAAGACACTGCCACAAAATGGTTGTAGTTTCAAAGGCTGGCTGAGAATAGAGAAAACAAACTATATGCAATTTAAGTGCCTGTTTGTACACAGGTTACCACACAAGCCTAATATATACACCAGTATGATGTAAAGGCAGCAGAGATGACCTGAGTAGCAAACAAGCTGAGGAGATCCCTGCTGCACCAGTGCTGCCCTCCTTGGAGACCCGTGACTAGTCCCAGCTGAAGGAAACCTTCCTGCAGCAACAAGAGTGAGCGGAGGGTTTCTGAAAACGGCAACGACGGTGCTCTGTGTGTGTGTGAGGGAAGTAAGAAGAGTAAACAGCGTGCACAACTCTGCAGGATAGCTGGGATATTGTGAAAGGTGCAATATGAGTTACTTGGGCTTTGCGAGCTCCGTTAGTGAGAGTTTTGGAGCGCTATGTGTTTTGGAAGGTTGCATTTCGGCAAACGGCTCGCTCTGTTTTGTTGTGCTGTTTATCCTGTTGGATGAAAGGCATCATTCAGCAGAAAGAAACGTTAGGGCAAGATAAAGTACGTGATCTTCCAGTTTGTAAGCTCTTGCTTTCATACGTGTTGAGCAGGCAGAGGTTCCACAGACTTGAATGGGAACTCGTGGTACTCAGCACTTATTGCAGTCAAGTGTTTATTATTCCATGCCACAGAAATAGAGACAAAAATGTATACACGCAAGATACAAGGCTTTCTCTCTCTGGTAACTACATATAAACACACACAATTGATATGAGGGTTTTTTGTTTATTTTGTGCATTACTGTGTGTGGAGAGCGTGCAGGTTTGTGGCAGAAACCCAGGGTTTTAGGTGAGGAGCACAGGGCACTACTTCTGGCTTTACCCTAGCGACTTGTGTGGCCAAGTGTATTAAATCCTGCTCCTGAAGAGAGCAAACTGTTTATCTGGGCTTCCTTCTCAGCCTTGCTGAATACCCCAAAAGGCTGCTATTATTGGAGGGAACTGCCATTCCTTAGCTCTGAAAAGTGGCCTGTCCGTAAATCACCAATGTGTGCTTTCCATGAGAAGGTGGGACTAGGACCTCGGCTTTCTCCCTGCCAGCCCGCAGAGCTCCCG
>NW_010546908.1:57956-103764 GCF_000687285.1 Phaethon lepturus
GTGAGGCTGGTGATGGCTGTGCCACCCACCGTACCTTGGGCTCTGCACAAGCGTAGGACGGCTTCCCATCGCTTCTCTTGCTGCTGTGGTAGGGCAGGCCCCCTCATGCTCCCCATGCAAACAGCTTCCTGTTGACCTGTTTCTGCCTTTCTTCCTCCCCTTGTTGAGGTAGCAGTGGCCTCACAGAAGAAGCTATTAAAAGAAATGTATCTTGTTCTTGTGGGGGGAGGTGATTTGCAATTACGTAAAGTTTAGGGAGTCTCTCTCGTGGCCAGGTTTGGGTACCAGAGGTTGCTTTCATCCCCGTGTTTGCCTGTGCGTGCTGTCGGTGCCGGGGTGAGCACTGTGGGGCAGAGAGCCGTCCACAGGTGGGGACGACCAGCCTGCGCCCCGGGCACAGCCGTGCGCTGCACCCGGGCACCGGCTGGGTTGTGGTTGAGCTCTCTGTCTGTGCCATTATTTCTTTATTTAAACAATAAATGCATCTCTGTGGCAACAAAAATATCAATTCCCTTTTATAAATGAAGCGCTTAAATATTTCGTAGCTACAGACCATTTCGATGACGGTGCCTGTGCTGATATTAGTCTGCTGTGATCTGGCTGTGTCCTTGCTCTGGATGGACTTTGCCGTAATAGTACTTTCATTCCTTAGCTCCCATTAGTGCCTTGTTGACTAGTGGAAGATGTGTTTCAAGAATTTTATGATTAAAAAGCAACATCTTCCCGTTGTTTGGTCTCTGGTGCCTTTGCCCTGTTCATTATGCTTTGCCTAGGAGTAACAACAGTGATTTAGAGTTGCAACATCAACATCAGTCTCTGAACCTTGTGTTTTCTTTAACCGTAAATCCGAGGAAGGAGGATAAAGGAGGAAATCTAAGTAGTAGGGTTTGTTCTTCCAACGTTTCCAGGCCGGTTGTTTGAAAATGTGATGCCTTACAGCAATCAGACACATTTACTTTTATCTCTCTCGTTGGGTTCCCAGACAGGGTCCCCTTGGGCAGCTGCTCTGGAGCACGCCTAGTCGGGGTTCGGAGACACTGGCCAGGCCCAGGGCACGCGGTTGCACTCTGGGTCCACTGCTGTCACTGGTACTTGTGCTAATGGCCTTAGTACAGAGGTCAAAGACTGCTTAGATATGAAGGCTGAATCACCTCCTTTTTAAACCCCTCAGCAGGATCAAGGCTTAGGGAAGCAGGCACGTGGGCTTGCCTTCTGGATGAGAGTGTGGATGGAGAGTGTGACCCTGGGACAGGCCTTTTGGCAGTTTTGAGCGACTGTTGAGGCACTGAAATAGTGGTGTCTGGTGATTAAAACACCCCTGCACCGACACCTCTACATGAAAAAGCCTGATGCATTAATTTTCTTTAAAGGTTTGCTGATCTCACAAGCTCTTACTAGTTAGAGGAGGTTTGTCCTGTGACCCGAGGATCACAGAAATCAGCGGTGAGCCCGTTGGTCTAACCAAGCAGATATGAAAGATCTTCAACTGCACTTAATTTCACATATATAAATCAGCCGCAGCGTAGGTCTTGCTTCAGACCTGTTTGCCTTGGCACTGTCCCATTTACATGAATCAGAAGATGGTAGCAAAAAAGCACGGGAGGCTCATCCAGACATTGGCCTCCCCTCCGTCAGGAAACCTGTCCGTGCAGGCAGAGTGATTTGGAGATTACCGCCACAGCCCACAAGCCCGGCTTTACTAGGTCCCCGCGTTTTGAACAATCCTGCCTGAGAAGGGTGCTTGTTTCTGTGAGCTGTGACGGTGCAGTGTTCTGTCATTGGAAACCCTGTGTCTTGGTGCTCTAGGCAGGAGAGACCTGGGGAAGCAGCTCTGGCTGTGGCCTTCGCTCTTGTGACTTGGGCTCCTTGAAAGGAAGGGGACTCCCGTGTTTCAAGCTGAAGTAGGAGGTCAGTTCTTAAGCCCACTGCACATCTGTGACTTTGGTAGGTCTCTGGATCACACCGTGCCTTAGCTTCTGAGCTGTAAAACAGGGACAGAAATCAGGAATTTAAAAAACTCAAACAAGGCCTTGAAGAAAGACGCAGTTGTAACTTGTGGTGCCATCACCACCATGAGGCTCTCATGTTGGTTTGAGCTTCAAGGCTGTGCTTTAATATTGATAATAGTAGAAATTTATCATGATATTAGCTGTTGGAAACTTAGAAAATACACTTTTTTTAATATTTTTTAATTTATTTTTTTATTTCAGCAAATTCAGTAAAGCTAGAAATGCAAAGTGATGAGGAATGTGACAGGAAGCCCCTGAGTCAGGAAGATGAGATCAGGGCTCATGATGAAGGAAGCAGCCTGGAAGAGCCCCTCACTGAGAGTAACGAGATGGCGGATAACAGAAAGATCCAGGAGCTCTCGAGCGAGGGAGGAATCCGGCTTCCGAATGGTAAACTGAAATGTGACGTCTGTGGCATGGTTTGCATTGGGCCCAATGTGCTAATGGTACATAAAAGGAGCCACACTGGTAAGCAGCTGAAAGAAAATCTGATGACTGCCTGTGGCGTCTGATGTTGATATTACCTGACAACTCTTCTCTCTTCCCTTTTCATTCATGGGGTAGCAGGAGGCTGGGGAGGGGAAAGATGGGCTTTGTTGGTTTGGTTCTCCCCCTGCTCCCCAAATGCTGGTGATGCTGTGTTTCTGGCAAGCATGGTGCTTCCTTAACGTTGATTTCCAGCCTTTCATTCTTAAAAACAGCACAGAAGTCTGGAAATCGCCTTTGTTACGGTTCTTGACCAGGGGCAAGATGGTGAGAGTCATTCTCTGGCGTGGGGGGGGGTGTGTGTGTGTGTGTTCATGTGTGTGTGCATGTGCAAGGCTTTTGAGCCTTTACGATGAGTCTCAGATAGTCTTCCCTTGGAGGTGCTCACAGGTGGACAACGCCAGCAGCTTCCTGGGGATCTCGCACCCCCTTCACAAGATGGGCATGGTGCCGGTGGCCCGGCAAACCTGGGATTAGCAAACCCCAGAGGGGACACTCCTTCCTAGCGATCCCATTGCTGAGGCGGGCTTGCTGCTCATTGCGTGACAGCTCCATCAGACAAACCTCACCTGAACTGCTCTCGTGGGCTAACACTTGACTCCCCCTCACCATGCAGATACCATTTTTGTGGCAACTTTCAATGCTTGCACTCTCCTATCATTTATTTTTATTACTCTTAATACTGCTACTGTTTGGAGACCAAAACTAGGCTTATGGATTTAAGAATTCAAGAGGCAGACAAAACCTTTGCCACATGCTGATTGAGCAAGTCTTTGGGGCCTAAAAGATGGGGCCTCAAGTTCAAAACAGGGACTTTCAGGGGAGTTTTGGCTAATACAGCAAACTGGTGTGTCCAAGAGGCTGGTACACACTCACCTCTGCTGCTTCTCAGGTGGGAGTGACGGTTACCTCCGACAGGATAAAAGTATAGATAGTGCCAGAAGACAACGCTTTTCGGTCTTGCAGAGGTCTACCTTGCAGAGCCTTTGATTCAAAAAAGCACTTAAGCTTGTGCTTAACTTTTATGAGATTTAAGCACACGTAAGGTACCTGAAGTGCTACAATATATGCTTATCTTGAGATACCCTCTTAAATTTTACTAAGTTTAAGCACAGGTTTCTGTGTTGGAGCCTCAGTGGGTGTTTGTTTTCTATATTTTTTAAACAAAATGAAAGATTTTGGTTTTTATCTTTCTCTGCTATTATTTAATGGGGTGAGAGATTCACACTGAGCGTGAGATATCTGCTAAGATATGAAAAGAAAAATGGGATTTTAAGGTAGAGTGGGAAAGACTTTGTGTAATCCCTTTGTAAACCTGGTAGTTTGCAGTGAAGCATTGTGCTCTTGATGGGAAAGAAATCGATAGAATTTCGGTACACAGGAATAATAAATATATATTACATAGTTAATGCTCTGTATATAGTTGTATTGATAACAACTTAACATAAATGCATAATGCAAAGCTTTGCAGTATTGTTTATGATTTTAGACAGCAATTATGACAGGGGAAAAACATTAGCAGGAGAACCAAAATCTTGATTAACAATTTGACGTGCTATTACTAGGGAAGAGAAAGAGAATGGAGAACGTAACAGACTGAGTCCCCAGCTTTCAACCTCACTAAAAGTTTTCATTGGCACTCGCATGTATCTGAGCATATGTATTGTAGGTGCATTGGAGTCCACATATTTGAACTTGAACAGCTAAATTAGACCTGCTAAATTTAGATTTAGGTACTTAATTAAATGGTTAGCATTTTTTGAGATACTGAATAGCTAGCCCATCTTTTAAATACAGACAAGCTGCCTTTTTCATGTTAAAGACGACATGCAAACTCAAAGGGAGCAGAACAAATTCTCATCTGCGTGCAGGGAAGACGGCAGTGTGCACGTGTATGGATAGGAATTGCATAACTGCTAGCTTTTTCCTTCAGGCTACTGCCGATTCCTCATAGAGCTCTGACTCTTTTCCCATCTGGGCAGAGTAGCTGTGATGTATTGCTCTATACAGATGATTTCAAGCATATAGAAATGGCATTCCTTTTAACGTGCAGCTCAGTGCTCTACTCTCAGTAAACCAGTTGACAAATTTTGCGGGGCATTTTTTCCCCCCACCGCTTTGTTTGTTTGTTTTTTTAATACATGCTGCTACTTCACTGTCCACAACAGAAGGAGAAGTTTGCTTGGATTTCCACATCCTTGATTTTAAGGAGTATTTTTAACACACTGGTATCTGTCTTTTAAAGTGCAGTATTTTAAAATATATTGCCACTTCCTCGGCAGCCGGGTGCTATGGGCTGGCCCCAGCTCTGGAATGAGCCCTGACCTGTGGGTAGTCTGGTTTTGCAGCCCAAGGGAGAATGGTGGAGGGAACGGAGGTTGTCCCGGGTGAGTGGAAACGGATGATATCCTTTATCAGCTAATGCAAATGGCATGTAAGTCCTTACCTCTCAACGCCAACTTAAGTATGTTTTGGAGCTGAATCCCACCTTACTGTCCTCTTTATCTGTACACAACCAAAGCATGGTCTGGCCAGTTGTTTGCATTGGCAAAAACGAAAGTCCCTTCCCAAAAAACCTGACAGCATTCTCTGTAAATGACAAAAAATGCTGCGGTCCATAGTAGAGGCTGTAATTTGCCCATATGCTGGGACGCGAGTGTGGCTTTCCTTAGACCCCAGGACCCAGGCTTTGTGAGAAGCTGTGCCATATGGCTTTGGCTGTGTTGTGCATGTAAAGGGGCACGGTCTTCTCCAGCCATTACTCATCTGTTTTTGAGGAGCCGTTGTCTTCCTTGCCACATTATGGTAGTTTAGTCAAACAGATACAGGGACAGGGAATGTAACCTGTGCTGTAGGTGAGGCCAGAGTAGATGAGCTCAGTGTCTCATCTCTCATCCTTATGTGCTGGAGCATCTGTTTCCTCCGATGCCTGCAGTCGCCCCTTCCCATGACAGACCGAGCCAGGGAGTTCCCCGCCACATCCTTTGGATCCGCACAAGCGCTGCCTTGTGCATGTGGTACCAGCGATGCTTTGGTCCATGGCAGCTCCATCATGGAGCCCACGGCCCTGCTCATCTGATACTGCTGAACACAGCATTCCTCTGAAACACTGATAATTCAGGTGAAGCGTTTTTGTAGTCTGCATGGGTGTCAGGAGAAGGCCTTTCTATTTATTTGTCACTGCTGACAGAAAATAAATAAAACGCTCAATGTGGGAATTAAGCGTGATGCACTCCCCGCTTTAGTGAGTGGCATAACCCCCCTCCGCCATGTCCTCATGTCAGAAAAATAGCATGTGTCACGTTTGATTTATTTTCCTCTTCTCCCATACTATCTTCTTTTTGTCCAAATTTCATATTCCGCAGCACATGCCCTGAGTTGCAGCATCTTTATCAGAGTTTTTTGTTACTGCAGGGGATGACTGGTCACATAATATTGCCACTGGATACTCCAGGGGCTTGTGCTTGGGGATGTTGAGGGAAGGGGAGAGGAAGAAGATAAGGTCAATAATCCAATTTGTCTGAGGTATTGAAAAGGAACTCCAGTGATTTCTCACCTCTTTAGGCTTTCTGCTAGTGGGCCTGAATTAAAATTTCCTTGCCTCTCATTTTTGGTAAAGGAGAAACCGTTTGCTGGTACAGCCGTGCTGCTGGCTCTGTGATCTGCGAGGTCCACGCGTTGTTCTCCCATGTGATGTGAATTGTCATTTTCCTCCACCGTAGCATGCAGCCCTTTATCTAGTCCACTGCTGGATTTTGAAACACTTATTATTTCTTGGGGAGGGTTGGGATCACCCTCACTCTTTTAAGAACACCCAGAGGTTAAACGCTTTCTCTGTGTGGACGCAGCAGGATGGGTGGCAGAGCAAAGCTGGGTCCCCGGGTACAGGGCACAACGCAGCAGGCAGTGGGAATAGCAGTCTTGTCCCACTCTCGCTTTGGGCTGCTGATAGGTTATTTTTAGGGTTTTTTTGGGATACTAACCGCAGGAGGGTCTCGAATCTTTTCTTGCACTCCACGTACATTTTAGTACCATAAAGTCAGTGAACTGAGATACGTTACGTGCCCATGAGGGAAATCTTCAAGTTCCGCTTTAGCATCCATAGCGTTATAGCTGAACATATGCAACACTGGAACTCTGAATGCTATTTAATTTTTTTGTAATGGAGAGTTCAAGTTTTTGGGACACAATTAATAAATGAGGAAACACCCAATTTTGCTGTTCAGTGTAACAGACTTTTATGCCTAAAGCAGCTAACCAGGAACAAATTTAAACAAATGGTCATATTAACACATTATGATTAACTCCATTGGCCTGCCTGTCTTATTTTTTGAGTAGAAAGGTTTTATTTAGTTTAATTTGTAATTTTTAACCTAGTGTAGGCTGCGTGCCTCTTGCAATATGAATCAGTTTGGCACTGAATCAAAAATTGTAGGGCCAAATTTCCAAAAGTGATATTTTCTACTTTGGACAAGTTAGATTTAAGAACCTAAAGTCTCATTTTCTACTCAGGCATAAGGAAGGGGAGCTTAGATTTTCAAAATCGCTCTCTGCTTAAGGATGTGTTTTACTCACAGTACTCAGTAGCTAAACCCTTCTGATATTTTTACCAGTTCACTTAAAGGATTTTTCTCTCTTAAGAATATAGGCATAAATTTGTGTACAGAGGATGCTTGGAAATCACCCAGGATTTCCCAGGAATTTTTCATTAGAAATTTGTCACTACTGTTTTATAATAAATTGCCCTATTTGGAAGTAGGTTTTTCCCAACAAAAAAAAAAAGTAGGGAAAACACTGATTTCAAGTGATGTGCAGCCTGTTAAGTGAATCTGATAGAATGGGAAGTAGGTATGTAGACTACTATATAGTCCCCAGAATAATGACTATAGAAGTGGAGCAGTGTCTGCTGCTCTGTATCTCGCTTGGGTAAAGGCAGGTTGCAGCTCACTGCCTGTCAGCACAGCTGATATTTCAGTAGTGCTCCCGGGACAGAGCAGAATCAGAGCAGTTGCAGCATCTGATGTATCGGGAGAAATGTTTCATTTTAGCTGAATATTAACAAAAAGCCTCTTACGGAAGGGTTAAATATTATTACTATGAGCAAATACTTTCTGATGGCAGCATGGGCACAGTATTTTGCACTAAGAGGTTAGAAAAAAAATCCCGTTTGAGAAGTACCTAAGCTATATTTTGCATAACAAAAATATGTGCCAAATAAAAAAGGCTGAGAATCTTAGATACACATTTAGCCAGGACAGATGTTAAATGTAGTTCCACTAGACCTGTTTCTTTGGTGTAGAAGGACTCTATCCTAGCTTTCCTTGTTACTGTGAAGAGACTTTAAAACCAGCGTTTTTTTAAAAAAGGTAATTAAAACATTCACAGCAAGGGACTTGAGCACTGCTGTAGAAATAATCAGGCCTCGCTGTTAATGAGAACTAGTGCGTTATTTTGCGAGTCCTTCCATTTGATTTCAAAGGGACAAAAGTTACCAGCCAAGGGTTACGAAAACCTAAGTCTCCTTGGTTGCGAGGTCTGCAGGCTCGTTGTCCTCAGTCAAATTTCTGTTTTGATACAGAAATTATCACTGATGTATTTTGCACCGCTATGAGATTCAAAGAAGAATAACTCATACTGAAACTTCTGCGCAGCACTTCCGTGCTGAGGCGGTAAAGGAGAATTATTGCACAGGGAAGCTTCCAATTAAGCAGAAAAGGGAGTTGGTTTGCTTTTTGAAATAACATTTGACATATACGTGGTAAAATATGAAAGCTATTAGTAGGAAGTTAATCAGTTCATTCGCCTGGTTTCGGGTTGTATCAGCCAGACAGCGTTTGTAGCTTGTGCTATGAAGTCTTCAGCCAGCTGCCATATATTAAAGATACTTATGAAAGGACTATGTCTTGCTAATAACCCTGACTCTGTTGGTCCACTTCACCTTTCATCTCAGTATTTGTTTACACAACAGCAAGTTAACTTGTGTACTTTAGATACTAGTGCAGCTAAAGAGTGGTAATATTTCATTATTATTTTTTCCTGGAGGAGACATAGCTGTAATAGATGCATGTTAAACAATGAACTGTGAAGTGTCAACAGTATTTTACTGTAATTTAGAGGCAAATATTTGAAATCGTACCTTTTAATTAATCACACCTTTGATTTAACAATAAAATGGTAAACCCCCGTGCGTCCATTTATTTATTTATTTGTCAGAGCTGTTTCCTGGGACAAGCCCCTCTTAATAAGCCTTTAGGAAAGGTAATACTTTGCAGCTCCGGCTTACCTTGCCTTGTCCATTCCTGAAGAAACTTCCGTTAATTAAATTCCCTGTGCTGCAGAGCAAGGCTTTTTAGGCATTCTTGGTTTTGTCTGGCTTTAGATCTTAAGTTTGGAGTTGAAAAGAAACATCTTTTTTGTTTGGTTAGCTGTTCCTCCCCCTCTCCCCACTCAGAAAGTCTCTTTTTTTGTTTTTTTTAAATCACTAAGTTTTGAGGGTTTTCTGCCCTGCTTTAGCTCTAAAATAGTTTAATACTTAAAGTAGGCTAAAAAAAAAAATCTTGCAGTTACATTGTAGTCACGTAGTTTCCAGTGCTGAAAAGCAAAAAGCTTGCTTAGTCACCTTTCAGTACATGTTCTTGTAAGGACCTCTTATTTTAATAAATTGGCATAAGTGTATAGAGTCAAACAGTAAATACATGGCTATAAATGGTGAAAAACACATAATTATAATTATCATTAACCTCTTGTAGTCGTGTATGCCACCTGTATAATGGGTCGAGAGTTTCTGGTATGTCTGTGGTGCCATCACCCCATATGACAGGAAAATATTTTAAACAGTCAGGGACTGCTATGTAGAGAAGAAATGTATTTAAAGACTTCTTGTGAGTGGATGTTTAGTTTGAAGTGTGATTAATTCCAGCCTATGAATAAAAACTTACTTTCAGAGGAGGGTAAGGGAAGTGGATAAGGATGTCAAGGTTATTATTTTGTTATTAGGAAGTAATAATACTGGAGAACTGTTTACAAGCCTACTAGGAAAAACCAGCAGGAGAAATAATTGGAAAACAGTCTTCTCAAGGTACTGAAGTGATACAGAAGGCTGGTTTGCTAGTATCCAGAGTGGGCATCAGACAGCAGAGTTCTAGGAGAACCAGCAAAATCTTCTTATTATTGAGTCTTGACTCTCTTTGTGCACCCTTCTATTGGATAATTGTCTCTCAGATTAGCTGTGCTAAATGTAAAAGCTGCTGATCAATATCATGAAGGTGTGACTAAAATTAACGGTCATCCCACAAGCCTGCAGCTTAAGGAGCGGGAATCAAATGATTGGACAAAAGTATAACAAACAGATCAAAGCAGTTATTTACCCGGAATTAAGCCAGTAGGAGAAATTAATTCATGCTGGCTTTAAATAGATACAAAGGTTATTTAAGGTAAAATGTACTATTGTAGCAGACTCTGTCCGTTGCAAGAGAGGAGCAGACTATTGGTGACTTTGCGGTCCGTGTTTTTATGTCATCTTTGCCACTGAACTGTAGTGCTGTGACTATTTGAATTCCTGAACAAAGGCTTTCAGCATCTCTTCAGCTGCCACTTTATCGAGGAATAATACCTGCTCGTATGTGGCCTCCAAAATATCAAAGATAAGTGGGTAAAACACAGTAACTGCATAGTTCTAAATAGACCAGGAGTGAAGGGAGAGACTTAGACTTGATAAGAAACTCGCTACCACCTTTAATGTTGTCATCCTGAAACTGAAGCTTATTCCTGAATACTGAGAAACGTGTCAAAGGAAGGGGTTTTGCCTATTTTCTCAGACAGCGAAAGCAAAACAAAAAAGAAAAAAAAATTATTTTTCTACTGCAGTCTCTTTACATATCTCTGTTATGGACATTTTGAAATGATGTAAAAGAAGATAATGGCTAATCAGATCCTCTAAGTATAGTGTGGGAGTTTAAAAGGGAAACCACAAACTCTTTATCAATTCCAATGAGCTCGTGTTCACTGTATTAGAAGATGCCTGATTTTTTTTTTTTTAATCGTTATTCCATAATGTTCTTGGCAAGATTGTAGGAACCTTAGGATCTTCTTCAGTGCTTCTGCAGTGGTTTCAGATGTAATTTCCAGCTCATGCACATGAAGTGAAGTTGCAGAGATATGGCATGTATATGGCACACCTGCTTTCTGCTGCCCTCCTGGCAGGACCGTAATGCTGCAGTGAGTTCAACCACTGATGCAAGAATTGCTTGTGAACATCTGTGGGAGATCTCTTTCTCCCTCTCCATTTGAATCAACAGACGTATGTTGGACTTTACACTAGACACATGAACTACTTTGAGAAAAACATAGCATTAATTCTGTGCAGAAAGGGAGTAATCATTTTAAAGCAATTGAAAAAGGCTTTGGAGACATGTGACAGATGACAGAACATGTTTGTTTTTCATGAGAACTGTGCTTCAGGCCAATGAGTTCAACCTCAGAAAGTCCCACCAGGATTTGACCAAGGCTTCGTCATAGGTGATATGCTGAAAAAAATAAATGAGGCTGCTTACATCTGAAGTCTGATGTTCAAGACCGTGTTGAACTGGGGCCCTAGTTGGTGAAAACGTTTCAGCATCTAGTGCCCAGCTGCAGTAAAGCGCTTAGGCAAGTGGCCAGCATGACGATATGCTTGTGCCCTATTGATTTGCACTGTACCCCGTGGGAGATAAGTAGATGATCAGAGCTGACTGCCTGCCCAAGAATGCTGGAACAGGCTGAGTGTCCTCAACAAATGTTGACATAGAGTATGGTTTTGATAATATTTCACAAAACCTATGTGAGTTTGTCAGGGGTTTTCCTCTAAATAATACATTTTTTTTTTTAAAGTATGTTTGTTATGGACCTAATCCCCACTGTTTAGGGCAAATATGAAGGATTAACATCAAAATAAGTTTTGCATGTGTGTGTGAATGGCTGGGGTGAAGGGAGAGGGTAAGATGTAGAGTTTCTGTTAAATTTTTTTTTTCTCATCAAGCCAGTCTTTTTAATTAGTTTTAGTTAGAGCACAAATTTGCTTATTTCACAGTTTAATGCCGTAAGATTTTTCTCAGTGTTTGCTACTGTCCAAAGCCTGTGGGCCTGGTCGTCACTTGCATTGATTCTCTCCATACCGCTCTAGCAATGCAAAGCGGCCTTTAAAAAGGGATTTCAATTAAAGTATAATGTAAGCAAAAGATTTGGTTTGAAGCTAAGACCTTAACGTCTGTCCAAGTCCAATTGTTATGATCAGTTCTAAATACTCGTATGGATTGGACCTATACTAAAAATAAGTGCAAAACCATAGACATAAATACCACAAAACCATGGTTACGGATCTAAATTTTGAGCAGAGCTCACCTTCTATGAAGGGTAAAACCTCCAAGATGGAGAACTTTGTGGAACTCAGGCTGCGTTAGTCGCCTCAATGCTGAGGCTGAGGAAGAGCCCCAAACCACTATTGGAGGCTTTGCCTCTTGTGCAAAAGAAACGGCCCCTGGCTTTAGCAAGTGCCCTGTGATGGTGGTGGGGACCATACCTATGTAAGATGGCACCTCTACAAAGAGCGCGGTAATGGGCTCCATGCATCTTCCAATGTTTCTTGACAGCTCTCTCCCATTTCCATCCCAGGTGAACGCCCCTTCCACTGTAACCAATGTGGAGCTTCTTTTACGCAGAAGGGGAACCTGCTGAGGCACATCAAGTTGCACTCTGGGGAGAAACCGTTCAAATGTCCCTTCTGCAGCTATGCTTGCCGACGGAGGGATGCCCTCACAGGACACCTCAGGACGCACTCTGGTGAGCCTGCCCTGTCTTCTCTTCCCTCGTCTTTTTTCCTTTGTCATTGCGGTCCAAGTGAAGCAGGCTGTGAAAATAACTGTGTATTCCTGGTGGCTCTGGGTCTGTACCAATCTCCGACAGCGCAGCTCTGAGCTTCGGGAAAGCCTTGATGTGAATCAGAAAAGTTGTGGTTCAGCCACACCTCTCCTTTTGTGTAACTGAGCTCCTCTGCTGATGCTATCGCATTTCCCTTTGAAAGTCTCCTTGGGTGTATCCAGGCTGGCAGATTTTGTTTTGATGCTCTCAGCCCCGAAGTGGCTGTGAAATTCCAAAGATCCCAAAGAATAACTGTGTGCTCTTGGAAGCCTGCTTTGCAGCTCATACCCATTTCTTCATCTAATAAATGCCATATGCTGGTGGAGTTCATGCTTGTTCGTCTTTCAAAAACCTTCTAATTGCATTTTTGATTCAGTTACATCTCACTGTAAAGTCCTAATTCACGGCAGCCACAGCACTCGGAGAGAGTGGGTTTGTCCTGCCATGCTACTTGATAGTATTGTGTCGATATCAAGTCTACTTGATACAGTTTCTTGATATGTTCAAAAGAAATACCTGTCACATAACTGCATGTTACTAATCACGTTGGTAGCCCTGATGATCAGGATCAGATGTGTTTCTACTCCCTGTATGCTACACCAAGGGGCCGCATTCTGCCTGCTTACTCATTTGTGTAGGACTCTTGAGTAAAACCTTAACTTTGCTGCGTTTTTTATCTCCCAGGATGTTCAACTTTTGTGTCCAGGCCGTTTATAGGAGACTCTGTTTTTCATTGTTGAATGAGCAGAGATAATTGGACTGGTTACAAGTGACAGCATTACAGATGAACTTTTTTGAGGTGTTAGCAAATGTGTGGCTACTGAAACACAGTGGTTGAAGTGCAGCTGCAGACAGAAGCTCTGTGTGTTGAAAATGTAGTCATGGAGCTTCCTGGCTCTTTATGTGCATTTCTTCTACAGGGTCAGCGTCACTTCAGCAGAGTTCTCTGTTTTATGAGCATTAGGTTGGTCTTAGGATGCGGAGTTGCCTTGACATTTCCGAGAATCAGAAAGCATAAGCTAATAAGCTTCTCCAGATAGACTTTGAAGTACACAGGAGGCTGTATTGATGCAAATGTACTACTGACAGAAAGCGTGAGCTTCCAAGAGAGTGCAAGTGTGGGACTAGGCTGAGAGAGAATTGCTTGAGAGTTATCAGCTGAGAGGATCTGATCTGAAAGTCAGAAGGGAAAATATCTGTGGAACTGTGAGGTGCAATTTTCACACATCTGACCATAACCGTAGTTTCAACTTGAAAATTAGTAAAAAAGAAAACACGATAAAAATATTCACAATTAAAATAAAAAAGGGACTTGTGACATACAATAGCCCACATGACAAAACATGAACATTGTGGTTGAAGATTGTTTTCATAATATGAGTATAGATTTTGTTACCTAGATACAGCCATTGATAGAGATTGTTCGCTCTTCCTGTGTGAGGAGTACATGGCTGATGCCTCTGCTTTTTGCACGAGGATGAAATGTGAAGGTGTGGGATTTTCAGAAGGCACCTAAGCTGCTTAGGCACGTGAGTTCCCCAGGAGCTCTTTCACTGTGCTTCAATTTGTAATTTTACGTTTTGTTTTCAGTGGAGAAAGTGTCACCCCTCTAAGCGGTCAGCTACGACAGTTTTCAGCAGAGGGCCAGCAGGAACAGACAAGCGCTCCCACAATACTCTCCAAGACAATTCTTAGTGTAGCACTCACAGATGAAGAGTTAAAAACCTGGGATATTGGCCTAAAACCTGGCACCCGCCTACATGAAGGTGGAATGTCAGTCTGACTGTCAGCATGGAAGTTAAGCTGTCTTTCTGTCCCTGCCATACAGGCAAGTTTGGTTGGTTTATGCATACGTGTGCGAACCTGGTTCATGGAGGAGATGGGTAGATGTTTCCTGGAGATTTTAAACAGTTTTGTATCAGTGTACTAGGCAAGCACTTCCTGCTTTAATAAAACACGCATCAAAGTGTAAGTAGACCTTGAAGGTATAACAAACTTCATCAAATGCTTAAATCTTCTGCTATTCCTGACCATAACGGAGAGAATATCAGATCAAATATAGAAAGAAGAGGTTGAAAACTATTTTGAAATATGAGACTTCAATCCAGTTTCAATCTGGTACACCTAATGTCTAAATTGAGGTCAGTCTGAATATGTTTTTATATTTACAAAAGGAATGCAAAAGCTCTTTAGATCTGATCCTCGGCTGATACAGATTGGAATTACATCCCCTAAGCAAGGAAAGTACTGCTATTTTGCACCAGTTGAGAATTTGGCACATGATTTCATACATGCAAGACCAATTTCCTTTTTTATGTTGTATGTCCTTTTCTTCCTCAAATAAGAGAATGCTATTAATCAAAAAAACCCCACTCTTTTTTTCCTTTCCAAGAAGGTTTTAAGCTATGCATTTTTTATGGAAGGCAGAGTATGCAAGAAAGGAATTGAAGGATTTTTTTTTTTTTTTTCTCCCAGCTAGTTTGATCTGTGAATTTGAAAGCACTTTGTGTCACCACTTTGTTACACCCTCTTGCTACTGCCAGTTAGTCAATTTTTCCTGTGCTTAGAGCAGGGTTTTCATACAGTAAGACAGGAAAGGTGAAAAGATAAGGAAATGTAATTGCAAACAGAAATTAACAGAAGCATCTCAGAGATATTTGAAATAGCTGAAACTACTATTGACTTAAAAAATTTGACAGCTTTTTTTTCCCCCCTTTGGATGAATTTTTTTTTTTGTTCATGCATTTTAATATTACTTCCTACTTATTTGAAAATGTTTCTAAGCGTCACAGTCCACATGTTGCCTCTCTTTCTTGTACAGAATAACATCATACTATGTAAGTATTCCCAGGATGAGTGGTTAATAAAATATTGCTTCGCATCTGGGAAGCTGCTGCTGTTTAACCCTAAATAATTAAGGACTTATCTTGCAGTGATTTACTCCTGCGATTATTTACCTTTTACTGACATACGGAGTTCTGATGAACTTTGTGTCTGTATTTTCCTCCCACATGCAACTTCTTTGATTTCAGGAATATAATGATGCCTTCAGGACATCAGTGGGATAATGCCTGGGGAGAGATTCATGCACAGAATTACACTGAGAGTGGGCATGAGCCTCAAGGTGCTTACAGGGCTTTCAGATGTTGTTTTCAGAATTAACTCCATAGTTCCACAACACAGATAATACAAGAGAGGTGCTTGAGAGGGCTTCCGGGGTATGATTGCAAGGACAGGCTGTGGCGGACTGGGGCAGAAGTCGGTAGCCCCCTCCTGCAGGATGCACTTGATAAACCAGCAGGGACTGGCTTCACCTTGCTTAACTTTTGCTGTTTTTAAAGAGGAGGACATCCACACAAAGCAAATCTCCTGATGGCAGTCACAGGAGTACCTGCTATCTCACCCTGAGATGTGCCCATCTCCTCCATCATCTCTAGAATTGCACAACTATACAAAGGCAGATAGAAAACAGGTGACATGAAATCTACTGTAGACAATTAGTGGAAAAAAAAGTAAAAGCTTTAAGGAAGACAGTTGATCTGACAGATCAATCTAATGGTTAAAGCACCTAGACGTTGACCTCTGTACTTGGAAAGATATGACATACAACCTGATGCTATTTTACCCTGAAAAGTCTGGCAAATGGGCACGTAAAATTAGCAATTATGTTTTGACATGAATTTCTCTTGTGTCTAAAATGGCACCAAGTCAGCCCTCCCCTCATAATGCTATTGTAAACATAAATGCTCTGATAGTTCTTAAAGTCAAGGCTGCAATGATGAACAGTCTGGAAGAGTCCATAGAAGACATCAGTGCATTAGTTTTCAGAGCAGGGCTTGGGCAGTAAGCCGTAAATGAGGGGTAGGATCACTTGCTAAGGTGAAAACGAAACATGCAATAGGTTTTTCATTAAGTGAGAACCATCCATGCTTTGCACTAAACCATGATGGTCCTGTGAGCAAATTATTTTGTGACTTCTGTGATTAAAAGACTGTCTCACCGTGCATACGCACAAACTGGCCACACGAAGCCTTCTCAGGCAACCTTAATTCTGGAATTTCCTGGGTATTCTCTTTATCTTAATAACTTCAATCATGTTCCCTTACTGTGGGAGTATGTAAGTGTTATTCATATATGAAAGCAGTTTTACTGTTTATTTCTTCATAAAAAATGGGTAGTCAGATCATTATTTTTTCCTGTCACAGAAGCTTTTCCTCACAATACATTTTAAAATTTGCTTCCAAGCTGCTTCTTTCCTGTTTAGAAAATGCTTTTTTCCCTTTTCTGCTTTTAACAAATATTTGCTTTTTCCTCCCCCTCTTCCTGCGTTGCTGCTGCACATTGTTTGTTACTGCCCAGCTCTTCAGTAGCACTGAGCTAATGGTATCACTTTATTTGCAAAAGAAAAGCAGTGAAGCATTTGTTTTGAAAAGAAAGGCTTAGGCAAAAACTCCCAAAAGCACAATCTTAGCAAACTATGTACAGTGCGCAAGATAAAAGGCATGTATAATTAAAAAGGTAAATGCTCTGTTCATGGTAAGGTAGTTTAGTAACTCTTTTTATGTTTCTTGGTTTGCACGTCTATCTTTCTCATCTCTTCTTCTCCATAAGGATTTTCTTCTCATCTCCTCCTGTGTGTGAGCCATTTGAGATGTCCTACACGCCTGCAATTGCACGGCTGTTGTTGGCAGAACTGACAAGTGATATCTGTGTGTGCGACTGTGCTCAGAGGCAGTAGGAACCTGATTCCTAATTCTGACAACATGGCTGACTCAGTACATGTTTGGGAGAGTCATTCCACCTGTGAGTGTCCCATTCCAGCTGAAAAATTGGATGAACAAGCATGGTGCTGAAAAACACAACGTTGTACATGAAGTCCTGCCTGTCAAAAGCCAGTGTGAATTACTGAAACAGTGGCAAGGGTGGTTATTAAGAATAATGAAGAGTCAATGTTTTAAACTGCTTTTTTCCTCTTGAAGAGACTTTTACCACTATTAACATCTCTACTCTCAAAAGGCCCAGTATCTACTCTGTAACCATGTTTTTGAGGATGGGAACATCATAATTAGAAGAATCTTGGGACCTGAAATTCTCATTACACTCTAAGCTGGACTGACTCAAACACATTGTGAATGGGGAAAAAAATGAAATGTGAATAAGTAGGATACTATTTGTGAAAAATGATGCAAGTACGTGAAGGGACGGAGGAGGTATTTTGCATACAAATACCAGTTCTGCAAACAGGTTAGCAAACAGCATCTTCCCTTAGTTGTCATGAGCCAGTAGGCATTCTGTTGATCTGATACTTAGAGCTCTGTTTAATCAGGCAGAGCTGCTCTTCCTCTCGGGTTTTCTTATGCTGTTTCAGTTAAACTCAGTGGAATTAACCTCGTCACAAAATCGTTTTCTGTTTTTTCTTATCAGACTCCGGGTTCCAAACTATTATTAGCATGTACACAATACTGCAGCAGCTCTGCTTTCTCATTAATGCTTCCAGTACCTAGAGGCCTTTGCTCTGTGTTGTAGAGTGTGAAAATCTCTGGTATTCTGTTTTCTATATTGTTTGTATGTGCATTTTTGGAAAGTAAGATCAAAATGTGTACAAGGGTAGGAGTTTGGTATGCCAGGTCTTTCATCCCCTAGGCATCCTTATTTAAAGTTTAATCCTCTGTAGAGCCAGCTTGTATCCCGTGCTTCGCTAAAACTCCATCTGAACCTAATCCTTGAAGTGGTGGGGTTCTCTTCACCTCCAGAGCACTACTGTGACAAGTATTAGTATCAGCTATATGAAAAGATTATCTTTTATGTGCTCAGAATTATGTCAGTATACAAGCTTGGTCATGCTAAGCCTTTTCTATGGAGCATAATTATCACTGAGAAATCATCTTTGATTTAAAGATGCTGTAGGATCACGATCTTTCCAAAAAAAGCACGTTTGGTCTTTGTTTTCAGGGGGAACTTGTGAAAAGATATGGTTCCACCCGAAGCAAGAAGTGTTCACCTTTTGCTTGTTGGACTTTTAGAAGGCTTGAAATTCCACAGAGATTCCCTCTTATCTGGGGTAGTTATGGATCAATCTGTGACTGTTCAACCCAGGAGCTCTGTTTCCAGCAGATAAGACAGAGAAAGAGAAGCGGTTCTGGTGAGCAAAGGTAGATGTGCTGTATACCAGCCTCATGAATTTCTCTCTCTCTTAGGACTGTGTATCAGCTTTTTTCCCTCGCCCCCCCCCCCTTCTCTCCAGGGAGTGTGATTGAGATGACAGGGGAACAGACGCTGTGCAGCACCCGGCTTCTCATGGTGGCCCAGCGTGAGCCGGAGATGCCCTGTTCCTTTAGTGCTTGGGGGCTGCCTGTAAATTGCCTGAATAGAGAAAGACTCACCCACTCTGTCAGTGATGAGAGACACCAATACCATGGGAGTATCCTCCTTCTAAATATCAGTTCACAGCAAGATTAGTAGGTGCTAAGATTTATCCTGGTATCTGTGAGACAAGTCTTGTGCCTCCTGCTGTATCTCTCAGTGGAACGTGGCCTTGCTATGTCTCTGCCACCTGCAGGTCTACCAGCAAGTCCTCTGTTCTTCAGCAAAGAGAAGGGGGAGAGCAGGTCTGAAGGGAGGTTGCATCGTCTCCTCCTTTCCCTGATCATCCAAGTTTCCTCTCCTTAATGAGACAGAGTGGCAGACTTGTGTGTTTGGTATCAGGTGAAGTCCCTGGACGCTTGGCAAGGAAGAGTTTTGCGTTAAGGCAAGAGGTCCTGCACCCCAAAATGGGGAAGAGTACTAATGCCCCAATGCTGCAGCTTCACCATGAGGGAGTCTCCCCAGGGCAAGTTTCGGTTCTGCAGTGCTATGAGGTGCTCACAAGGAAGGGACAGGGTGTCCTTTGCCCTTTTCAGATCTCCTGAACCTGCTGTCACCTCATCCAGACGGTCAGATAGCAATACTTAGAGGTAACAAGGTCCTTGTTTAGACCACATCAGCATGCTGTAAGATTCACATGGGATCATCCCTCATTAATTTTGATGGGTTCTTTCTTCCTCATGGAATGCCTGTGCCAAGATGGAAGGGTGTGTTTGGGACAGGACTGCTGATGTCCAGTTTTCTCTCTCCTGTCCACGTTAGCAGTTCACATCCTGGCATCATCAGACAGGTTCTGTCCCTCTTTGTGTTGCCTCAGGCCATATTATACAACCAGAACAAAGCACCTGCCCTACTGGGCTGCTACATGGAGAGAAAACAGACACTTCTGCGCTGCTGGGTGATGCCAGTTCTTATGCCAGCCATCCTGCTTTGGAAGAGCAAACGAGACAGTGACTTTCTTTTTCCTCTGGGCTTTTATTCTGCCACAGTGTTATATGTGGGATTTCACTGGCGTCAAAAAAGCAGATGAATGTGATAAGACTTCTGCATATAGAGCAGCAGTCCTTCTGAACAGCATGCCTAACCTGTTTTTTTAAACATCCAGAGAGACTGTTTTTCAATCATCTCCCTAGGGAGACAATTCCACTTCCCATCTGCTTTTTATAGCTGTGACTCTCATCCTGATATTTAACCTAAACTGTCCTTTCTTTTGCTGCAGATTATTGCTCTTCCTAACACTGTCTTCTGTGAGTAATTCCTGTGCTCAGTTTACACTGTGATAGGCTGTAGTCATGTGTCTGGCATTGATTCTGTTCTAGTCTGTCTTTATCTTCTAATTCTCTGATCTCTTTCTTTTTATTACTAATTTTGAATTTTTTGCTACTCTTATTCACTCATTTATGAGGGACGTAAATTGCAAAGTCCTTTTATGCTTTGGAAACATGGGCCAGTACAGATGCAGACCCCTTAATCTCATCTCTGCCTCAGTTGCCTGTCAGAGAAATCGAACTAAGAGCACTTCTCAACCTTGTCACTGTGGTGAGAGGGCAGGATACACAAACAATTGCAAGGCACATGCATATTGCTGCAATGAAGGTCATGGAAGTATGTAGCAGAGTATTCCAGCGCTGCTGGCACCCCTGCTGCATAGCATTGCATATTATCTCTTTAGTTTTACTTAGCCTTTGTGCAATAGTGAAATGAGATAATTACAAAGTGGAAGGAATAATAACTTTGTATTGTTACAGTAACCACTGAGGTATTATACCCTGATACTGGCATGATTATCTTAGACACAATAGTAAGGTGATTATTAATAATGCTAAAAGACTTACTACTTAGAATGCAATTTTAGCGACTTGTTTCTTTTATGAACCCTCTTATTTCATGAGCCCAAAGCCTGTGTGAAGTGGGTATGTGGTGTTGCCTTGTTGTTATCCGTTTTCAGTTACGGGAAAATGAAACTGGAAGAACGCCTATGAGATCCAGTTTCTAAATTCGGTACCTAAGCACCAAGGTAGCTTCATGTGAATCACTTGTGTTTCTGCACCAGAACTACTATGGACGGGCTGGCAGGTGAGGGTCTAGTAGCTTAGATATTTAAAGACATGTAGTCCTTTGCTCCTTTAAGTTCAAGCTATAGAGGCCTCTTTTGGCCTCGTCCTTGTCATCAGGGATTGTTCACAAATCCAATATTTTTATGCTTGAGTTGGCATATGTACATAGAAAAACCAGAATTCAAGGTGCAGCTGTAAACACAGGCGTTGCACAGCCAGGCTCCAGACCGTCTGTGGGAGCTGGGTGTCTCATTGCATTAGAATAAGCTTGAGGGACATGGTGCAGTGCATCAGGAGTCCTCCTGCTCCAGAGGCAGCCTTCTGAGGTAGCTGCAGTGGTTTTTGCAGAACAGAGATCCAAGAAGTGACTGAAAGCTTTCTTGTGCACTTCAGATGAGAACATGGTTTTGACTTGACAAAGCCACAGCTCAGCAAAACCAAGACCACTTCTTGCACGTACTCTATTTGAGCAGCGAAATACCACAGCAGCTCTAAGGAGGAAAAAAGTTGGTGGGTTTTTGGTTTTGTTTTTTTTTTCCCTTGAGAAAATTATTTTCAAGGGCCAAAAGCTTTTGCATATTGCCTCTGAGGAAAGGAGATCCAGCATTTGGAGCTGGCCTTAGTCAGTTCTTGAAGGAGTTTGTGAAACCTTTCAGCTTGAGAAAGTTTGAGCTTGGAATCAAACGGTGCTTTGAAGCCATCTT
The DNA here is from genome assembly GCF_000687285.1 of Phaethon lepturus. NCBI lineage: Eukaryota > Metazoa > Chordata > Aves > Phaethontiformes > Phaethontidae > Phaethon > Phaethon lepturus. Next base: position 79,470 of record NW_010546908.1, read on the forward strand.
TCACTGCTATCTCAGAGCTGTTTTATGGGGCAGTGTGAAATGGAGAACCGTCAGTGACATTTTTTATAATATATGAGTGCTTTAAGGTGTAAGAGAGGTATTTTTGCCATCTGGAAAGGAAGCCAAGAGAAACTAAAGGGGAAAAAAATAACCCAGTTAACACCACGCCATAGCAGAGCTGCAGAAAGCTGCTACTGATATATTCTCCCAAGCTCTCAGCAACCTGTAATTATGAATTGGCTTACAGCTAAGATATTGATGGATATCACTCAAGAAGGAAAATGAGAATGTCTAGATTTTTTTTACAGTGAACCTGTACTGAACTCTGTGTGACTCTCCTCCTATTTATAACCCTGTGTGAAGTTCAAGGAAACTTGTCCCGGAGGTTTCCCATGAGAGGGAACTGTGTTTTTACCTGACTAAAGCTCTCTGGATATTTTCCCATTTTTTATTTGATCTAAGTGTGAACTTTCTCCACCCTCTGCCCCTCCTTCCTCTCTGGAGTGGTTAGAGAGGCTGATTACAGCCAGGATTACACAAGAGATGCCAGTTGCACACATGTTTTGCATAACTGTGCTGTGTTGATTTCAGACAGGGTGCCCCAAGTTCCCTCCGTGCCTTGCAACAGAGAGACAAGATCTCTATCTTCATTCCTGAAGCTGGAGAAATGCTGTTGAGGCCCTGACTATTGAAACTTTGACAAAGAGCACCTGGCTGGGACGCTCCCCAACCACACGGTTATCTGTACACTGCAAAGCACTCGCTTTCGGAAAAGCCTCTACTTAAAGAACTTGTTTGTTCTTTTTGTATTAAATATGCAAAATATTTAAAACAATAAATATCCACATATTCCAAAAATCCACAAATTAATAAATATCCACATATACCTCTGTGGAAAGCGCTGCGAGGGATCAGCAGGGCAGTGTAATTCAGTAGGATTTTCAGTGTAAGGCAACAGAGTTCCCTGGGATGCTGCCGCTGCCCTGAGACTTCTCTTGCCCAGAGAGCCAGGTACTCTGTATTAAGGATGGGGGAATGTGCTCCCCAAGCATGTGTCCTTTCCCTCCCTTCCAGTGAGACAGGCGTGAATGCTCTCACGTGTTCTGAGGCAGTCGAGGGCCCATGGTGAAGATCTTGACTGGAAAATTAAGACAAGCTCACATTAGTGCTGATTTTGGGGGCAGTTCACCATGGCCCTTATCTTCAAAAGCACTGAGGTCTGCTTGATTTCATCAAGAATTAGGGGCTTTGACAGCCTGTGTTTTGGTTTCGTTTGCTGGGAAATAGGTCCTGTCTTACTGTCTTCCTCCTGCCTGCCTCTTTTCAGTTTGGAGTGAATGTCTAGGACAGCAGAGAGTATCCCCCCAGCCGAACAGGGCTGTTCTGAGCTGCTTACGGCATGGTACTCTACCGTGGGATAGAGCTGGTCTCGAAGGTAGGCCGAGCTCAGATTGTTTAAGGGCTTTGGGCTCTTCCTAGAAAATAAATCACATGCAAAGGGTACACTGCTGAGAATCTGATGATGAAATTTTTATATAGAAAAGCGGCATGGACCATAGACTCTCTCTCACTTGGATACCCTTCAATGGGCATGCATTTTGCTTGTCTCCTTGGAGACAGTGGCTTGTCTGAGAGCAGCTAGCCTTGGCTAGGAAAGGCCTGACATTTCTAGTTTGTGGGGTGAAGCTGTGCTGCTGAATTTTCCAACAACCGCAGAGGCATGATTTGATATGAGCATAAACAGTTCTGTACAAGGTTATTGTGTGAGCATCTTTCTCTAATACCTCTCTGGGGACACTGCTCGAGTCCCTGGTGTGAAAGACGGATTCAAAGATCCTCGAGGAGAGCCTAGCGATCCCCGTCCCTCGGATATCAGCAACGTTTGTGAAATTTCTCCCTTCCCTTTCCTTGTGCTGAAGAGCTGAGTCAGCTGGACTGGCATGTCTGGAACTCTGTGGCACTGCGAGCAGGCGGTCTGCCAGCTGCATTACACACCGCATCCAAAGGAACACGTCACTCCTCTCTCTTTTTTTTTTTTTTTCCCTTTGCAATCTCCACCCTCTCCCTTTTATTTTTCCTTCTTGATCCGTGTAGGTGAGTCAGAGAAACCTGCACATCCACAACCTGTTCCTTCTTGCCAAATTATGGAGCAGCACTCCCAGTTCTTGTTAGGTGTCAGGAATAGGTTATGAAAACAAAAACTGATACAGGCAGCGTACTGAGTATAGAGCACATACTGTAAATGAAAATTAAATGCATAGTGAATGTGCCACTTAGAATGTGTTCCTAATACAGCGATGTCTTTTGCAGGAGGCACTTTATTCTGTGATTCATATATAATACTAGTTTTCTTCCTATAAAACACCAGGATGGAACAGGGAAATTATTTAAGGCGTAAGTAAGAGCACGTTTAGGAAGAAAAGCCATCTTAACTCCACAGGATTTTAAAAAAAACAGGAGAGTGGAAAACTTCTGGTAGGAAAATATGTAGTTCACGGAAGTGTTTTTGAACAAAGTGACTGAGGTTTTGATATCTACTGTAGTTGTACTAACCTGAAGAAACTCCATTGATACTGGCACAATTCGTCAGATTTTACACTATGGATGTGTTTCTAACCCCAGGAGTTAAAAAATAGTGAATCCGGATCCCCCACATCATAGACCCTTAGAAATGAGTGTGAAAGGTGATAAATTGGCCTTTTTATCTACGATATTTATTTCATGAGTGGGGAGGGAGTGAGAAGACAAGCAAACCTAACTTCCAGGAGCTGGAAGCTGAAGGAAAGCATAGTATTGTATCTCACTTAGGGTGAAGCTGCAGGTGTTGGTAACACTGTAGGATCAGGTGTTTCTCAATATACATAGCTACATTTCCATCATGCAGCATCAAAGGATTGACTTTTTGGCATGTTTTGTTGGAATGAAGCTGCTCAGCTTCAAAGAATAGATCATCCACCAGGAAAAGTGCTTTGTTTGACTTTTACGTGCCACAGTAAAATGTCCACGTTAGCTATATTGTGAAAAATGTATCCATTATGTTCATATCATTAGTCTTCTACAAGCAGTGAGTTTGTCCCAAGGGCTAATGATGAGCCAACTTCAGGAGAGCGCAAGTACAGTTTTGGTTGAGATGTGTGAGATTTCTGCCTTGATCAGCATCAAATCCGGGATGAATTTGACCTGGCTGGTGTACGGTCCCCTGGGATAGGATTGCACCATTGGTGAAGAGCAGGGAAAGGGCCATTTTGTATCATGTAGCATATAACTCATAGTGACAGTTGTTTCTCAGAGAGTTCAGGTCCAAGACAAGAAGACAGCAAGGTTTACTGCCCAGCCACCTTCTGCAGAGGATGAACCTAGAATACAGACAAAAAGGGAGTTGTCGGAGGCATTCAAGACGTCAGTGTTGCAGGTAGGAATGAGCCCAGAGATTCTAAGTCCCTATCCACCAATTTAGTTACACGACCTTCCAGACACCAAGGGAAAAAAAAAATAGAAAAGTTAAAAAATAAGAAAGTGAGAGAAAGAGATTTTTCTTCTCCAGGTATTGAGAAATGAGAAGTTTTACACCCTTTTGCTCTGGATTCAGACTTCACAAAGAAGTCACCTCTTTTAAATAGCCTAGTGGAGCCTTCAGTATAAATTTTTGTTTGGGATTTTTTCCATCAAGGAATGCAGCTAAGTATATTCAGAGTTTCCTAAATTCCCTGTTTTTACAGGAAACTTTTTAAATGTACTTCTGGATGTTGAGAGAGCTCTGTGTTTTCCAGCTTTTCTGTTTTTACTTTCAGCCCAAGCAGTTGCTTTTTCTTTCCTTCTTCTCTTTTTCTTCCTTTTGGTTTAATTTCACACCCATATTTAATTTCCTTTCAATTTGTCTGCCTCCCTTTCAGCCACAATAACAGTGTCTGAATCTGTCCAGGGCTCGTAGTGCAAAACTAATCGCACCAAAAAAGAAACACCCTAAAACCCCAAATCTTTCCTCCCTCCCTCTCTTCTCATTCTGTCCGCTGAGCAAACCTAAAGAATACTGGGCTTTAGGAAGTGCTCAGGAACTGTTACTTATTTTTCATGTTACAAAACAAAACAAGAAAAACCCAAAAAACCCACAGCTAGGAAAGATATTGAGGCTAACAGGAATTGCTGAATTTTAGTAGCCAGAAAAGCTTAATGTAGCTTCAGTGTCAGACATAGACACTTGATGTAGAGGTTTGTGCTAGAACAGAAGCTATCCACTATCCCAGATTCATCTCTCAGAGAGTTGAAGGATCCCATGATCCTTTAAAACATATCTTTACCGTTAATTTTTTCTGTTTTAAGAATTGTTTTCATAAAAAATCATCCTGGCTTCCCCCTGCCAAATACTGTGGCTAACTTTGAACATGAAGCAGTGAACACCACGAGTGTTGGTGGAGAGCGTGTCCAGCCCTGGTGGTAGCAGATTCATTTGGCTTGGTGAAGCTGGAGGTGATGCGATGGGAGCTGGGATGAGCTTTTTGTATCAGTGAGCTGCCCCAAAAAGCTCTTCGCTGGAGCAGCTTTTAGCATGAGGTTTTCAGAAGTACGCAGAACAGCTTGGCTGGGCACTGTCTGCTTGAGAAAAGTCCCACCCTTATTTCGAGCTCCTCTCTAACGTTGGTGGTAAATATATACGTTGTCAGGCAGAGAGCAACAGGAGCAGACAGGAGAACTGCATAGGTAAAAGGAGTCAGGCAGTTCTTTTTCCTGCTTGACCTCATTTGACATCTGTGCAACAGATGACAAGACCACTTGCTTGAACGGCAGATCTTTACGAGGGTAACACAAAGGCATGTGCCACGCTGGTTCTTGGGCAGTAAGGAAAGTTATGAATAAAAATTTTCATGTCCCAAAGGAGCCCATTAGTTTCATAGCCTGAGCTGGTTTTGGAAGCAAGGTTCCCTTCACTGCTGGCCTTGATCAAAATAAGTGAAAACTCCCAACTTCAGTGTTTGGGAAAAGAAGAGGAGCTGTCAATATTACTCCTCCTGTGTGCTATTGTCTTCATGACAGCTTGCTCTGAATAGTCCATTTCCAAAACTTTGTTTCTGACAGTGACAAGAAAAGAGAAAACTTACTTAAGGGAAACTGGAGCGTGCCCTTCCTATCTCCTAATATGAGACATAAAATTAAAAGATGTCAGATGCTAAAAGATATACTTTTTCTTGTGCGGGAGCATGTAGGTGGGGTGGTGGAACTCATTGCCACGGGATGAGAGGAAAGGAGCTGTAGTTAAGGGCTTGTTCAGTGCCTTTATGCAGAGGGAAACTATCTAGTGCTGTAGTGAAAGTTAAATGTCGTGTATTCTCTGTCTCCCTGTGTTTATATGGTATAACTGGTAACACTATGTTTGGCACTGCTTGCTTCAAATAACTCGTAGATTCTGTTGGCTTTATAATGCTAAAGAGCTTCTGCAAGATATGCAAAGGAGCAACACTGGGAATAAATATAAACTGTAAGCAGCTGATGTAAAGTGACTTCAGGGTATTACTTCCATTGATACTACCTACGAATCTGGCCCAACATCTACACTTGTTTTACCTAAAAGGGGAAAAAAAAAAAATCCCCAAAACAAACAAAAAAGCACTTCTCAAGGGAGTGTTTGTCCAGCAGCATTCCTGATCTGTACGGAGGTACCCACACCCTGCGCTGCCTGTGTGAGCTGTTCCTCTCTGCCTGCAGTCGGTCGCTGCGGAGCTTCGCCTGCGGTGACGTATGGATCTCCAGTCACCTCCTTAAATTGCTGCTGAGCTGTGGCACTGACGGGGAGCGAACAGGACAGCCCAGAGAAGAACAACAGACCAACCTAAACTTGTTTTTGTTTTTCCTGCTCACTGTGTCTATGGAGAAGGGTTAAAATTAAGAGAAGCCAACAAGTGCATTTTGGAAGGTTTGTCGTGTGAACCAATTAACGCTCCACTTATCAAGTCAACTTTAATATAATGTTAAAGGTCTGAAGTGGGGTGGAAAGTACAGAGCCGGTACATACAGTTAAGGTTTAACCTCCATCTTAAGCTGGTTCCCACCCACATGCGGAGGCATTGCAGGGAGGAGGCTCCTTTCCGAAGTCACCTCTCTCATATTCATCACAGGGCCTATCCCCCTTTAAAAGTAAGTTGCCATAAACCTGGCTGCCTTGAAGTGATTTTGAAGCTAGCCAGGTGATAAAACAACCAGTTATTTTGTGAACTTCCTGGTTTTTGTTAGTTTTTCTCACCATCAGAGTGCTGTTTAAACAGAGTCCCTTTTCAATAGTATTTAACCATTTTGGAGTTGCTGTAAAATTCCTGGGAACCCCACCAGTGCCAGGGGTGCCTGGAGGACTGGGACATGTTGGTGTGGGACAAGGACAGTGTGCCTGGCTCAGCGTCCGCACAGTGCAAGCGCAGAACATTTGCCCTTGAGATTTTCAGATACATATGGGGAGATCTGAGAGCTCCATTGCCATTAATATAAACCAGAAAATGCGTGTCAAGTGCCATTTGCCAGCTTTGAAGCTCTTATATTGAAGGAAATAAGGGTAAGCCAAGAGAAATATATGAGGAGAGCTTCTATCTGTTGCTACTGTTGTTCTGTATGTTACTTGAGACACAGAATTGGAGCAAATATCTGTGGATTTCATCTATTTCAGAACTAAATACAACATTAATATCCTTATCTGTGCTTTCCTTGATTTACTACATAATTTAATTGCATGGTTCCACATAGACGTGCATTTTTCTTAATTTTTCACACATACATAGATACAACATACAAACCTATAAAGTGAACTGTTTGCCTGATATGCTGCAAAGGAAGAAAATGGGGTGTAAGATTCTTGCTTTTCTGTTTTTAATTATTTAATGGGTGCTGAGAGACTGCGGCAGGAGCTCTGCAAGTATCTGTACTGTTAGGGAGATTTCAGTAATTCTGTGACTGTGCCAATGAAACGGGAGTTTGTTTGTTTGTTTGTTTGTTTGTTTGTTAAACTTCTGGCACAAAAATGCCACCTACTTATTTATAACCCTTGTGGCAGATTGGAACATTGTTTTATCTGTAAAATCCTGCAGATCAGTTAATAAATAAATACTGATGAATCAGATTAAATAATAAAGCTACCAGTCAGCTGCAAGATAAATCGTAATAAACTACTAAAGTAATAAAAGACTGTAGACAGAACTGCCTTGAAGGTACAAATGAGGACCCCAACCCCATAGCTGTTGTACATGAGCACTAATGTTTACTGATTTACACCAGATACTGGCCAGTGTTTTTCTATGCAAAGAAGGTATAGATGCTTGAAAGTTTGTCCTGACTAGTGTATTTACTTGTTCTCCACGTATGTGTGCGCATGTTCTAGCCAAACCATGTAGCACGGTTCTAGCCAAACATGCGTCCGTTCTAGCCAAAATGTAGCACAGATGAAGTCTTTGGAGTTTATATATAATCTGATGTTTAATACTGCTTGCCGCAGAAGATCAAGGGAGGACTGAACGCTAGTGCAGTATTTCACCGCTAGCCGCTTATTTTACAATACCGTAAACAACTGGCAGGTAGATGTAGGTGTCAAGCTGCTGCTTTGTGCCCTGCAGATATTTATAGGAAAGGCAGGTGTGTCTAGAAAACAAAGGGTGTGTAGGTGCAGTGTTTTGCCATTGTTTTGCTGCGTGCTGATGTACCACGAGTATCTAGTGGCCTTCCACTGCTAGCTCTATATGGGTACTGTACTAGTATGTGGTAGCTGTCGACAGAAATAACTTACCATTGACTGCTGCTGTGCAAAAAGGTGGGACAAGTCATTTTTCATTTGCTGGGAGGCTCACAAAATGTTCAACAGCCACATATATATCCATAGGCAGTTGATAATAATCTTTACTAAGAGGCATTGGCCACGAGGTCATGAAGTGAGTCAAGTGCTCCGTTTCAAGCCCCAAGTCAAGAAAGTACTAATTGCCTAATGGCATGTATGTAGGCTTTTCCTGCTGTAATGTTGCATTTTGGTTTTTGACCCTTTTGAGGTGTCGAGAAACCTTTTTAAGCACGGCTGTAGCTATATGGTCTCTACCACACGATCTAGTGAAGCAGATCATGCGTTTACGTTTACCATATGACTGCACAAACCCTAATACTTGGCCCAATATGATAGTCTAAAGAGTGCTTGTAGAATGGAGACCGGAACTCCATGAGGTCCAGAATTGTATCTGCATCCCATGAAACGTACCCCAGGTATTGCTGCCTCTGCTTGGACTGGCGAACATTAGAAGATTAAGGCAAAATGTTCATAATGTGATTAGAGATTTGGTTGTTTCTGCACATCAGACTGCTTTAAGGTGTCACGGATTGGGCGCTCAGAAGTGGAGGCACTTGACACTGTCACAAGTCTCTGTGTGTGCGCTTCAGCAGCCTGGAGCTGTATTTTAGGTGTTTACATGTTGTGACTTCTGCATGCAGGTTGTCTCCGGCAGTCTCGGGTTAGCTGTGGCACTTGCTGTTATTTCTGAACTCTGGTATATACTGATTATTGTCTGTGTGTGTGTGTAATCTCCCAGAGAGAAAAAAAAAAAAAAAGCAACAAATAAAAGAGCCCCCATGAATTTCAATGAATGCATTTACAGTCATTAAGCACAGCAGCGAGATACAGCATCGGAGTGGGAGGCAGTTTCCTTTGCAAAGCTACGTGCTGCTCAGAGCCAGCATGGGCTTAGGTGTTACTTTAAATTTTTGTGATTAATTTGTTCAGGGGTCTATTATTCATGTAAATATTTTTGTGTGTGAAGCTTTGAGCTAGGCAGCTCTGGAGAAGCCGAAGTGCGCTGTTTAATTACAGTAATGAACTGGAGGGACCGTGTGTCACCTCTCTGCAGCCTGAGCCCTCCTGCCGAAACCTCAGCACTGCCTCAGCCCTCCCCGGCTCTGACAACTGCTTCCTCAGCTCAGGGAAGCTAGAGGTGGGGAGGACCGCAGCAGCTATTATATCCACCTTTTTGTGACTGTCGCACACTTTCTTTTTTGTCCTGCGTGTTGTTAAATGTCACTAAGCGCAGGGGCATTTTACATTTCCCTGGGCTGACCGTTTCACGACCTGAAAGGACACCATACCTGCAGATTGCCTCGTATGCCACCTATTTCTTCTTTTTTTTTTTTTTTCCCCTGATTTGGTTTTCTTATTCCTGCTTGATCCTCTACTCTGCAGCATCCTAAGTATCTCCTCCTGCTCTTTAATGTTCACTCCCATATCTAATAAAATCACAGTGTATTATTAAGTCCTTAATTTCTCAGTAGAGATATGGGCCGTATTTTTCTGTGTCTACCTACTTGTGTGAGCTTCACCAAATTAGCCTCTGTGCATCTTGCAAAGTGCGTGAATTCATTTACATGCCGCAAAGAAGGGAATTATTACCTTAATCATACATATGAATAATTGAAGCACAGGAAATCAGAATAACTTGCCTACAGTCACAGAATTTGTAGCCTAAATAAGAGTTGACCCCAACACTCCCTTGTCCCAACCCAGTGCATTAACCAAATTTCCTACCTCTGTTCAAACTGATCTTACTGTGATAAGTCCTGTTCAAGGTGAAGAGTTGCTTTGTGCTGCGCACCGTGTACCTGCAGAACAGCTCCCCTCTCCCAGGCGACTTCCAGTAGGGAAGAAAGAAGAAATAATGAATTAATACTGGTTGTGATTGTGAATTCTGTAGCCTCACTGGTAGGTGTAAGTATCAGCCCCCAAAAAAACATTTTAACTTCCTTGATGCTGCTTCGGAAAGCTTCAGTTGAAGAGTACTGGGGTTTCCTCCAGCTCTGGGGTGCTAGGGGCCGAGTGGGAGTTCAGATTTTACAGAAATAAGTTGCACTCGCTGCACTGGTATCAGAGGGACTTCCTCAGACCGAAAGTAGCTATGTCAGATGGCCATTTAGTTCAGCAGCCTTCGCTGGCTTCCCTTCCAAGGCCCGGATGGGGCAATAATGCAGAAATAATAAAAGCCTGGTACGAAGCTCAGTGCAAAGTCTCTAGTCCTTGGATTGGGCTGACGTACGTCACGCGGCTGTAGTAATGCCCTTTCCTGTATGAGCGGGTAGTGTTAGCAGTTAGGCTGTTGCAGGGACTCGGGACGTGGGCAGGGGGACGGGAAGGAGTTCGCTCTGCGCTGCTGCCGAGAAGAACGTGGTCTGAAATGGGGAAATGTGGGAGTAGCTAATCCTGACTGCTGACACCGGTCATTGGTCTTAATGGAGGCAGGATTTTAGCTCAGTGAAGTGTATCGCTGCTCTTAACCTGTTCTGTAAGCCTTTCTCATGTTATATGCTTATGGCAAGGTATTACCTGGGATGCCTTGTTACTTCCCTTTGACTTACTTTATATTCTGCGATGTGCTCCCATCTCTTTTGAGAACAAAATGCTGCGTGAATGCCTTACGGGCTCTTTCTCTTTCACTGACCTTTTTTTATGACTTTAAAGAAGTTTCCCTAGGCCCAAGTCTGCTTTCTGTCTTGAATATTGACCTTAGAGTTACACCATCTCGTTGTCACTGCACGCAGACTTCTCGGCTATCAAAGTTCACCCACAGGACTCAAAGTATTCCTAACTCAGAAACACCTTCCGTTTTATGTTCCCCTTCTCTTCTCCCTTCTTCCCCCACATCAGCATTTTAATTTCACAAGCAAACTCCCTTTCTTTGTGAATTTTGGTTTACCTGTTTCATGGTAAAAATTGTACTTCAAATTTAAATGTCTTTTTCACTGTGACTGTCATAATATTTTCCATTTGAGGCTGAGACTCCGCTGTGGGTTTTCTGTCCCACATTGTCATCTGTATGAATCTAAGCTGAAATGTGTGGAAATTCTGACATTTCAATAAGAAATATAAAGTGTTTTTTTACATTCTTCAAGTTAGCTGTTTCATAGGTATGGCCACTGGGTTTTGCCCAGTGCCCTGGTCTTTCCCGGTTCAACAACAGATTGAAGATTTCTCAAGATTTTGAGCTTGTTTGCATTCACTATATTGTGTCATTTCTATGAGAATGAGTGATGGTAATTTTTTATCTGATTGCTTACCCTGAAAAGGTGAAAAAGGAATAATTACGCAAAGCCAGGGCTTTCCAAACTGGCTTTGCTTGGGTGCCACTACCATTGGTAGTGATGGTTATGTACAGCGCTGAATGTGGTGTCCCTGTACCACGGTCCTCAGGGAGGAGCTCAGAGAAGGCAGCTTCAGACCAAGCAAACTGAGCCAAACTTTGAGTGGCTTCATCATGGAAATGGCTCCATGGTGGAAAGAGCTGCCTTTGATGTAGGCTTGCAGGGGGTTTTGGTAGGCTATTGCACTATTGCACTCTTTGTCTTCAAGTCAATGGCCTATAGACTAAGACGCCTTGTGCCCAGTAGCCCAAGTCATATGTTTTGGGGGCAAATTTTGACTATTAATGTTTACCTGCTGTACACTATTAGACAAAGGCTGGAATCTCTTTTGGCAGTCGAGTGGTTTCATACGGTTGGTTTGTTATCTGGAACAAAGTATACTGCTGAGGAGATCACCAGAATTGAATTCTCTAAAACACTTTCACATCTTTGTATTGGTTAATATGAAATATGGAAGAATGTACACCCACTGGCAACTTTCATGTCCGCAAATACATATTTTTTGTCATGAGTTACTTTGAGAATATGAGGAGAAATTTGCAGCTATTTCAATGACTTGACATGTGTCACAACAACAAGGTTTCTAAAATCCAGACCGTAATTGCTACCTTGGTTGGTTGCATCTTTTACCAAATGGGTCATGAGAATTGCTGGTGACATGAGCTGCTACTATCAGAACCGATTCCGTTCTGGTCTGACCTGATCAATTGTGCTGCGACCCAAGTCACAATCACTTTATGTAATTTTATAGTATAAATCAGATTTTACAGGTGTGGGTCTATGATGTGATTGCATCTGTAGAGCAAGTGGGACAGAATTTGGAAATGAACCCAACGGAGTTGTATTCGTTTCTATGCAACTGGAGCTCACAAACCTCGTTCTTCACAGATGTGTCTGAGCAGCTTCCAGTTGTGTATTAGGCAGCATGACTAACATTTGTCACATGTTGTTTATTCTCTTATCTTCTCCCAAGAGGAAGGAGTGTGTGTGCTGGAGAATTTCTTTCCTTGGGGAGTTACGTTCCTCAAATCCCATATTGTGTGTAGAAATCGTACCTTTATCATTAGATTTTATCATCTCTGTGAACCTTGAAATTTGATGGAATTTGGATAGCTGACCATCATTGGAAAAGCTCAGCCTTGTTGCGTGTGAATAGTTCGTGAAATTGTTGCAATGCAGGGAGCAACCATTTGAAGAGGTGTAATGACAACTTTTGTTTGTTTGTTTGTTGAATCAATTTTTTGTACTGCGAGCTTGTAAGGGAAAATGTTTCTCTGTGCTTAACAGTAATATATTTAATTAATTGTAGCTACCTCTGGAATATTTGCAAGCAATCATCCCTTTCCCTTCCATCTTACAGTTTATCTAAGTTGCTTGATAACCTGGTGTAGCCAAAGCAGGTGGGCTAATTCATCCCTGCTTCAGCTCGGTTAACTTAATCCCTTCAATTGCTTTAGATTTTTTTGATTAGACACCACGCTGGCTTCTAATAAAGGCGTCAGACTGACAGGCATTGATGCCATCTAAATGCATGGTGAAGCATTGTGATGGTGATGATAAAAGCCTTTCCATCCTAGGGAGCTGCCAGTATGTTTTCCTAAAGGTGCTTCCAGAGTGAGATGGCTGGTTTACATTTAAGAGCTGAGGCTTGATCCAGATCATTCACATCAAGGGCAATTAATCTGGGAATGGTAATGAGCCTCACACTCAGCCTCCACTGAGATTCCCAGTACCAGTGCCAGTTATACAGTTAACATGTAAGCTAGTGAGCAAAATAAGATAAAGACCACAACTGTTGGTTGAAGACAGAATACTTTCCTGAGGATAAGCCTTATCTGTAAATACAGAGAAATAAATCCACAGTTTGGATGCTTGCGCTTATTTTTGAAACACTTGGTTGTGTCACTGAACTGCACATGCAAACAAACTTTTTGAGAAAACAGAAACTTTCTGCAAGCATGTTCATTTCATCAAATCCCTTTTTTCTGAGACAAAAACATTTGAAACTTTTTCATCAGCTCTGATACCAGAGACTCAGGCTTTTTGAGCTTCCATCATATAGGGGATGTGGGGCACACACTGAGGTATCTGCTCGTCCTGCAGAGGCCCCAGAGAATTTCCCTCCCCCTGGGTCTTCGATGTTCGGGGCATCAGCCCCAGCACAAGTTGCTCTCTACCCAGCTTTTTGTTGGCTACCAGTGTCCTCCCTGCAGTGTCCCCTGCGTTTTCCCATCCCAGTGGTGACGGTGCATTTTGGCTCCAATTAGTACAGCTTGGATTTCATTAATTAAATGACTGCGAAAAGCTTTCAACGTTGGGACAAACCCAATAGAAACACGTATATTATCCAACAGAGGATGTTTTCAATTTCTTTGGCTGGAAACTAAAATTCTTACCTAAGATTTTCAAAACTTTGGAAGATGTTTGACCTTCCCCATTGCTCTGCCAGCTCTGAAAATTACAGCCAGTGGTGTTTTACTAGACTTGCAGTTCTGACTTAATAGCTCTTTAGTTATTAGAGAATAAATGTTCATGTTCTACAAGTTTAAATTATAATAAAAACCTTTATTAGCATGGCTTGGCGAAATACACTTCTGGCTAGCTTTCTGGCCTTGTGTTAGGCCATTCTTGTGGTTTCTTAATGACATGCTATGAAAGGGATATACTTAATGAGAATCTGGTGCCAGGTTTTGCATGTGTTATGAGGCATTTGCCATTTGTTCATAATGCTGCTGAGTGAAACAAAAAAAAAAAATTGGAGTTAGGTCTTGCGTTCATCTGGCTCGATTTTCATTGTACATGGCCTTTTATACTTTCATATATATAAATATATATATTTTAATAATTCTGGTCTCTACAAATTACTGGTGGCAGCTCAGTTCTGGCATGTAACGGTGCTGTTACAAAAGTTACTTTCTGTTGTCTTTTATTTTTCCAACCTTCCTTTAGTAACTTTGGCAAAGTTGTCTCAGTGAAAGAAGAACTTCTCTGGGCCACGTAATGGGTTTCCCCACAGTTGGGAGCAAAATTAGGCCAGTGGAGCAGCCCGTTTTTGTGAAGGCAACTGTTTGTACCACGGGCAAAATGTCTGAGAAGTTTCTTTCCCACGAGACTTGGTGACACACAGGCAGTGCTGCGGTGTGATTCAGCGCTTTGTTTTCTCCTCTTGTCGTCTGTTTATTTGCTTTGCGACCAACAAGTCCACCTCTTTTTCCTTCTGCTGATACTGCACATTAGTGTGAAAAACGGATGGGGCAGAGAACCCGGAGGGTGGGAGGAGGTGTGTGCGGTGGGAAAATGGGGCTGGGAAAAAGCTCTTGAGTAACCTTTCTTAGGTGTCTTTCCATCGCAAGGGTTGTCTGTTGCGAAGGTGTGATTTTTTTGATAACAAAAAGTGGGTTGCAGTGGATTTGACCCGATGCTCTCGTTCTTTCCGCAGTGGGGAAGCCTCACAAGTGCAACTACTGCGGCCGGAGCTACAAGCAGCGCAGTTCGCTGGAGGAGCACAAGGAACGCTGCCACAACTATCTGCAGAATGTCAGTATGGAGGCTGCCGGGCAGGTCATGAGTCACCACGGTGGGTGGAAACCGCCTTTTGAGGTCTCTTGGACATGGAGTGTCTCTTGCGGGTTTTTTTCCATCTGCTTTTCTTCCTTCCTTTCAGCTTTGCATCACTTCCGTCTTATAGCTTGCTTATACTCAGATAGGCAGGAGGAGAAAAGATGGGCTAAAATCCTCACTCTGTCCAGTTTAACAGCACTTTTTTTGCTGATTTTTTTTTTTAAGTCAGTATTTCACTTTTCAGTATACATAAATATGCAGACATGAAAATAAAGCGAAGTCACCTGTGCAAGGTTACCCTAAAAATGAAATAGGCCATGTGTAACATGTATGATTACCTTTCCCTTCCTTTCTGATAGTGACTGATAATTACAAGAGATAAGGATGGTAGAGGTAGTTGGAAGTCATTATTTCTAATCCTTGTAGTATTATATTATATCACAAAAAAAAGGGAGGGGTAGATGTAAAAATCTCCAGAGCAGAATGGAATTCAACAGTGTTGATGAAAGTAATTATAATAAAAAAATGTTTATATGCATTTATATGTGTTAGTATTAATATGTTAACTTAACACTGTATGTGTTAATATACATAAAGACTGAAGATTGCCAAAAAGAGTGTTGAAAGCAAGAAATTTCAAACTTCCTGAATGGGTTTTCAAAAAATTCTGTAGCTATTAGTATGGATAATGAGCATAATGTCTCAGACTGCAAGGTTGTAGGCTTATCTGTAGCACTAAATACTAAATGGTAGCTGGCAAAAATTGTCACAATTTCATTCAAAATTAGTATTTCGGAAACCCTTCTAGAACTGAACATCTTTTAATTTTTATAAGTTGTCTTTAGATGTTTGGTACTTGAAGTATTTGAAATTTCTTACTAATCAGAAAATATAAAAATTACATGTTTTTCATTTTGATTAAAAATTACCATATAACTAAAAATACCAAAAAGTTAGATTGTAGGTAAATGAAGAGGCGAAAGAACATTTCCTCTTTTTTTTTTTCCATTTTGCTTTTCATTGTTGAGTGAAGTCACTTGGCTTCATTTGGAAATTAATTATGTAAAAGTTTTGAAAGGTCATTTCTAAAAACCTAAAAATACAAGCTGAAATAAAATCTATTCAGCATTTCTAACATGCGATATTTTTTGGTGAAAAAAATCACCAAAAAATTTTAAAGAGTACTTTTCCATGAACAATTTAATCCTATCAAGGCATTCTAAATGTATTTAATATGTAGTGCTAAA
This sequence comes from Phaethon lepturus, assembly GCF_000687285.1. Taxonomy (NCBI): domain Eukaryota; kingdom Metazoa; phylum Chordata; class Aves; order Phaethontiformes; family Phaethontidae; genus Phaethon; species Phaethon lepturus. The sequence continues at coordinate 95,417 of NW_010546908.1, forward strand.
ATGTTCATACAGCTCTATTAAGTAATTATTATCTTGTAGACGCCCTGGAGATTAAAGCCAACATTTAAAAGTAATGGATGACTTTAAAGACATGGAAGTTAGTGATTATCTGCTTTAGGCGTGACTTTACACTTGTAAAAGTTAGTGGAGAGACGGATTTCAGGGCTTTGCTATTTGCAGGTACCTGTTGTGTGCTTGGTCTGTTAGACTGAGCGCTTAGTTGATAGTAGGAGTTTAACCACCAACTCCATTCCCAACAAAATACACATCCTTCACTCTACAAGGGTGTGCCTGTCTTATTAACCAGTGAGGTGATCATTTCAGTCTGACTTTCCTTAGGGGAGTAACAGTAGGCTGATACAATTATGACGGCCAGGATGTTTCAGACATCGCATTGTGGAGGATCTTACCAAATGCCACTCAACTTCCGGGTCTATTATTAAGTTACTTATTAAAATTGAGTTTACTCTTGTTGATAGTGTACTTCTGAGGAAATCGGAAGCTTTTTCTAAGCTACTTAATGCTATGACAAGAAGGGTAAGTCCTTAACCTTGTCTACCCAAAGAAGCTGGCATGGTCGACCTCGCATTGATTTTTCAACCAACCAAAGTTAAACCAGTGCAAACCCCATGTGGATAGTTCTTTTATTTACAGCCTGACTGACTTTGCTTGGACTTAAAATAGAAACATTCACACAACCACTTTACTTTTCTCAACAAGATTAGCTTAAAACAGCACTTTGAATTCAACTAGTGCCTTTTTCTCCTCTGGGCAAATACGCCTGAATGTCCCGTGGTGAACGTTTAAGGAATGTTTGATCCACAGTCTCTGTCTTGCTGTTTAGCGAGGGCAAAATGAGGACAGGCAGTGACAGGGAGCTCCAAATTCAGCTGGGACCAATAGTAAATCTCACCCTGCATCCCAGCATCACTCCCACCCGTGAAGCTTACCATGGGAGTGAGGGTCATGAGCACCAACCTGTAGAGGTCTACAGCAAAGTCCTTTCTCCTGGGACTATAAAGGCATCTAGGAAAAGTATGCAATTGGTTACTCAGCTTGAAGTTAGGTCTTAGTGTAACCCTGAAAAATGTACTAATTTCCTTCTGTCCCGTGTCACACATGGAAAGAATATTCCTGAGGATGAATGAGTGCATGCTTTGGAGATTTTGATCATTGGTTTATTTTGCATCACATCGGGGTTAAATTTTCTTGACTGTCTTTCCAAATACTTTTAAATATTTTGTTCTTGCTGACAGTTTTGAAGCCTCTGAATGAATTTTGGTGTGACTCCTGCTCACAACTTCATCGTTATGCACAGCATAGGTAGAGGTGGGGATTTTCTTATCCCTACCAGCATCCTGCTTGAAGGACGCAGGTGGCTGTGCTGGGTCTCAACCAATATGGCCAACGTTTAACAGTCGGTCTAAATTATTTCTGCAGAGATGAATTGTTCCAGAAAACTGGAGGCAGCCCCTAGAGAGTTTGGATTGTTTTCAAGCATTGTGCTGAAGTTGATCAGTTTATAGGCATGTTACAGACATCTACTTGGGTGCTTTTGCCTTGGCCTGATGAGGCCTTTAGTTTCAATTATCATTGTCTTGCAGATGGCTAGATCACCTGACAAAAGCCACAAGGGGAAGCGAGAGGAGGGGACGGAGGGCTACTTTCGATGTGTGGGTAGGAATGTACAAGTCTCCGGGTCTCCCTCCATCCTCTTGCAGGGTACTGGTTGCTTGCTGAGCTGCCCCTCCTTGTGGCTGTGTCCTGTCCCCTGCTCAGCAGGATGGCTGCTGCAAGAGGCCTCCCATGACTCTTGTTGGCAATTCTCAGCTAAGCAGTGCTGGCCCCAGAGGTAGAAATTAGTTTGCGGTCTCCCAGCTAGCGGCGTGTTGGGGGTGACAAAAGTGACAGTCTCTGAATGCCAAGAACATGACCTTTGCAGGAACAAACAGGGAGAATTGTTGAAGGCTAGCTATAGTTTCACCTCATTATATGGTCTTCTCCATCTCCACAAAGCAAAACGTCTAAGGAAATTCTTAGAGTGGAGAAGGGTACTCTTTTTAGGAGAAGGAGAAAGAAGCGTAGCCCTAGGCTGTGCAAGGCTCAAAGGCCAGCTCAACATAAAACACACAATGGCCTTGTGTCCTTCCCTCTTACATAGTTGCTTCAAACATGGTGAAAATGCTGGTCCCACAGGAGACTTCACACCGGGGTCCCTGGGAATATTTCCTGTCATTTCTCTGCACACACACTTTTTTTAAATAGCAATATTGTGAGCTTAGGAAAGGAAATTGAGGTTGATGGAGTAATACTAATTTATACCAGCTGAGACTTAGCCCAGTGTCTGTTGTCTGCACACAGAAGTATTTATCAGCAAAACGCCTGCTGTGTAATTTTTTTACTACTTTTTCCCCCTATTCTTTCCTCGCTGGAACAGCATAAACTTTTTTGATAGTATGTGTGATTTCTTACAAATTAAGAAGCAAAAACTAAAAGATAGCTACTTTGAGCACTATGATTGAAAGACTGGTGCCTTCAGGAAAATAAAGACTTTGTTCTGAAGAGCATCCAGGTTTGTGTATTGAGAGTTTGGGCTTAGAAACAACATTTGGTGTTAACTGCAATTGAGGACATTAACAGTGTCAGAGGTGGTGAATGTTTGCATGGGCAATCCAGGAGCACACCTGGTAGCTGATTAAGCACATCCCTGAACAGAAATGTACTAAAATGTGAGCTTTTAGCATTAAAAAGCCTTCCTGAGCTCAGACCATAGGTTCACAGCCTAAAATGAGTTGCTGTATCAAAGCTAGTTATGTCAACTGTTCTTCGGTAGCTCCCACTACCAAGGGAATGAAGTACAATGAAAGACAACAAAAAAGGAATTGCATTTACTGCAGAGTAAATGTGTACACATGAGTTTCTACCACAGAGCATCTGATTTGTGATAACTCTTGTTGTGTGTGATCAGATTGCTTTTCCCTTTTGTTTTTCCTCAAAAAAACCCAAACATGCAGGCTAGACTGTTTGTCCTTTATTTATATGTTTTAAAATTGAGATGAAAATTAATGTGTCTAGAATTGACAATGTGATCTTTAGCTTAACTCACTGGGTTTCTAAAGTGTAACATCTCTCCTGTTTGGTCCAGTTTTGCATACAGTTTAAATGGTTTCCGAAACTAGATTATTTCCATCTCTCCCTTCTCCCAGGAAATGTACACAGCAAAACACATTCCAGTAACTTATTCCCATCGTAAAACAAATACTGGCGTGATTCTGTTGCAAAAGAGCCACACTCTGGGTTATAGAGTTGTGTTCTGAGGTGGGAAAAAGAGCTTGCAGCATGAAAGATAGAAAAGAAAATGCTTTTATTGATGATGATTTTACTTTTAAAAGGAGCCCAAGCAGAATTTTTGCCTGACTTGGAGAAGAGCAGATGTCTTTTTTAGCACTATTCATTTTTCATGGAAGAAAGGTTTCAAATTCCATGTAGGAAATTTTACATGCGTATGCCTAACAGTAGAATTATTTAATTGTTAGTTAATTATTATAAGGCATACAGATGTCACTACATTTGGGGCCTAATCAGATGGCTATGAAAGTAATCGGGAGGTTTTCAACTGATTTTGTGGGCAAGTACAGTCCTGCAAAGCTGGCACACCTTTACGAAACCTTCCTAGGAGGGACTTAGAGCCCTCTGCACCTCCCTGGCACCCACTGCCAGCCTCGCGTGTCCTGTGCACCAACGACTAGAAACTCTTGAAGTGGCACTTGCGTGCGAACCCGGTCCATCGCAGTGAGGGTGGGTATCGCCACTGAGCAGGGATCCAGGGTTTCAGGCAGAGTGTGTGTGCACGTGCGTGCCTACGCTGATTTTTGGTAAGCGAAAAGGACAGTCAGATGTTAGTTCCCAGTGGAAATCAATAGACGTAATCTTTCCTTTTTTCCAAAATCTCCTCGGTAAATACTTGAGTAGAACTAGTGCAGACCAAGCACAGTATTTAAATAACCCTAAAAATTTAGCCTTAGCTATTAAAGTATTCCAGACCTCCCAGTCTGCGCTGGGCATTAATTAGGTCACTCGAACACTGCATCACATTTTGTTGCAACATTAGATTCATTTCATATTTATGCTTTTTCTTTCTCTCTTTCAGTGATGCCAGCAGGACTGCCTTGTAAATGAGAAACCATTGTGTTTCTCAGGGGGAGCATCCTGTACAAATAGAAAAGCAGCAGAGTAAATCATTTTATAGCATATGGTAGATTCTAAGCTCAAAGTAGTCAGCTTTCCATAGCAGCAGAGGCACAAATGGAATCAAATGAATAAATTGCCATGTTTTCTTATTATGAATGTCTGAATTGAGAAGTTCACCTGAGCAGATACTCTGTTTTGTAATTGCCTGGTATTTGCTCTTCCTTACTAGAAAGAAGGCAAAGACAAGGCTTTTATCACCCCATTTTTCATGTATTATGTGCTAGCAAACAGCTGCTTGTGTAAGAACAGGGGAGTGATTATTCCACATTAGGATCCTGAAGGTAGTAAAGTTACATGAGAGGAAAGTAGGCTGGTGGAGTTAATTTATGGCACGGTCTCAGGGAGGAGATATCTGTGACACGAAAGGCTGCTACGGTGAGAGACCAGAGGAGGACTAGCAGAATATTTGGGTTTCAGTCCTTCTCTACTACTTCTGCAATACCACCCGTAAAGTCTCTGGAAGATTTGTCTAATACAGAGAATGCAATGGGTTGCTCAGAGTTTACAAACTGTAGGAACTCTTTGCAAGATAATCCCAGTTTCTATTTCTCTGCCATCCATTCTTCACAAATAATTTTTTATACCTAGACCATCCCACTAGCACACAAGACTAGTGACTGGTCCTTCTCAGGTTTCTCTTGCTACCTTTTGAAGATGAATGTGGGACAATTAGGCCATGTATTAAATTCATGGCAGCAGAGCAGTGGAAAGAGCTACATGTGAAATTACACTTTTGACATATATTGCAAATGACTTGGACTTTCTGAGCCTGATCCGTAGCATGGTACCACTGACCCTTCTTGGTGTTTATAAGAGGGTGCTCAACAAAAACAGAGTACTCTCTAGGTATTTAGTGACATAGCTATGTCAGCAAGTGACATAAACGCCTGTGCACATCGGTCACTACTACCCTGGTTGGTAGCCCATGCAATTCCTGTATTACTTTTCCTCTAGCACCTTATTCCCTAACCCCCAACAAGCGACAGAGTGAAATAAGTAAAGACAGAAGGGGTCATTAGTTACTTGTTATTGTCTCAAAGACAGTGTAGGAGTGTTCCCCTAACATAGTTAGCACAGGGATGCTCCCTGCTGATCCCAAAAAGTAGGAAGGCAGACACAGAAGACTTGCATTCACTGGTTGTTAGGTCTGTGTTTGAAGGGATAAAATACTAATCAAAAATTTATAGCTTCTGCGACTGATTCTGAAGGGAATTTCCACATGATGTAATTCCAGTACGGTGTTTGCTGCTTTTATGATCTTGCTATAGAAAGAAGAAACACACTTTAACAAACAGATCCTTCATTCCAGAAGCCTTTGTCTTGGGGAATGCACAGCCAGGCCCAGGAAATACAAGTCATCAATGCCTTGTATGTTTTTTAGTCATTGAGATTAGCGCAAAAAGAAACTAAGAACGGCAAGCATGCCATAAGTTAAGGGAATACACAAAGAACGACAACTAAAAAGTTACACAGGCAACAGGTGACCATGCTGATGGGAGAATAATAGAAAATGTCATCTGCAGAGTGAGTTTTCAAAAGTGTCCCCTCCTCCCTGGGGATCTGGAGTATTCAGAACAAAACAAGTCCTTTAATAAATGCTTAAAGTTGGGCTTCTGCTAAATAAGATGGTCCCAAAGAGAGCCATTTTATAAATGTGGCTCTGCTTAAAGGTGAATGCTATCTTGATGCCCAGTGTGTTCTTGCACCTTGCTTTATTTTGTGTTGCACTTGTTGCGCGATCAGCAGGGCTCAAATGATTTGTGTTGTCTGTGAAGTGTAGACCAGACTTGTCTGATACGATTTTTTGGTTTTATGTAGTACCTCCTATGGAAGATTGTAAGGAACAAGAGCCTGTGATGGACAACAATATTTCTCTGGTGCCTTTTGAGAGACCTGCTGTTATAGAGAAGCTGACAAGCAACATGGGAAAGCGTAAAAGCTCCACCCCACAGAAGTTTGTGGGTAAGCTTGAAATACGCCTTTTATTATTTTTAGTGTCTAGGTACAGGTTACTGTAATTTGTAACAGCCAAAAGAACAAGGGGAAAAGTAGCGTGCTCAGAACTTGGTTGTGATGGGGAGGGACAACAACGGAGATGGTTAAATCACAGCAAGAAATCTTGAAAATTATTGAATTAATTTTACTAACCCAGAGAATTCAAAAGTGAGGTCCCCAGAATCATGAAAATGGCCTAGCAAATCTTGAGCTTTTTACTGTGCCTTAAGGCTGGTTTGTTTTTTTTTTTAACTTTTCTCTGGCCCTTTTGAAATTTAGACTTGTCATCTTTCCCCCTCCTTGCCCCAGCAAATAAAAACTAGGACTCTCAGTGTGTGTGTGTTTAAAAAAAAACAAAACAAAAACCACAACAAATATCTCAAAACGTATAACTTGTATTAAATTCCTGAGAACTGGCAGCAGTGGGTCTGATAATACCGGCATGAGGAAGTAAAAGCACATCACTTCTGTTGGAAGAAGTGTTTTTTCAGAGTGCAGTGTTCTGCACGCAATAAACTTATTAATGCATGAATATAACACAGCATTGGATGACTTTTGGCTACCAAATTTAGAATCCTAGGCCCAGAATTCATATTTTGCTTTGTATCTTGACATCTTAAAATTGTTCGGTTTGTAACAGGGGACAGTATGGGGAATTTTACTTGGTTTGAGCTGTAGCTTAAAGCTTCTTTTTACTGCTGCTGTGGCAGTGCTGAACTTAGGAGGGGAGCTGGGACGGGGAACTATTTGGGGTAAGTGTGTGCTGCTAGACTCCCAAGTCATGTAATACGTGTTTTCCACGCTTACTCCCTGGAAGGACAGTCATACAGATTTTAAGGGTGTCATATACTCATTCTGCCTACACTGAGAACACTTACGGAGAGAGGATCAGAGGACTGTAAGCAATTAACACAGCCATTTAGAAAAGTCATTGCCCCTCAGCTAAATGCAGATTCAGATGGATTTGTTAAATCACCACTGAAGGTGGATTTAAGCTAACCCATGTGGTTTTGAATAGCAGGGGGCTAGCAGCATGCAGCAGCTCGCCTGGGGGGCACTGACACACTGACCCGGCTGCTCTCAGTCATCTGACCATTCCCAAATACCAGTGCTAAGCCAAGGTTAGGTCAGGAACAATCCAACCCACAGGAGGAATGCTGGGAGGCATCAGTACTTCCTATATTGTCATTGGTCCTGCTCAGATAAAAGTTTAATTCTTAGACTGTTGTTTTTAAGAGTGGTCTGAAATGAATTACCGTATAGCTGATAAGAACCAGAGTATTTATATTCTGATTTAATTTACTGCTGTGACAACAGTTGGGGTTGAAGAGGGTGGAAATGGGCAATGTAGTCTCTACTGACAAGCCAAACACAGCTTTATGAGATTGTAAACATGGCCCCATCATAGCAGGTTTCCCTAGTGTTGTCTCAGCAAGTGCTGGATGTTCTTGCAGGTTGTGATCAACAGTGAAATAGTAACCATGCTGACACTTAAACCGGGGTGTCTAAACCTCAGAAACATTACAGCCGCAAAAGGAGGAAGGGCAGTTCACATCTCACACCCCTCTTTTCCCCCCAGGCCGTCCACAGACTTGAACAGAGTTGTGTTTGCAGTACCTCTCAGAGGTTATCTCTGCAGGGGCTAGAGACTTGATCTGAGAAGGCTGAAGACCTTACTCCCTTCCCTTAAACTCTGGTGTACCCATGCCTGCTCTCAAAGAAGTATAGTTTATTGATTATAAGTATACCTCACAACTGAGGCAACCCACTTTTTGGATGGTATAAATTGAATCCATTTTGGAAGCTGTAGATAACAGTCTCTCTTTTTTTAAACCAGGAAGGTTATTTTACTTGTCCACTCATGTGCAAGTGGCCATATGTTGTTATTGTCTTCACAGGCAAATTTACTGTTTGGAAGTCCTTGCCTGAGACACGCTGTAGCAGATTGCTATTCTCTTCAGTAGGGTACACTATTGTTTTGTTAGATAAACCTGTTTCTTCCGTAGGTGCAGCAGATCATTTTGGTATTCCATTTTTCTGGGACTGGGAATACAGGGTTTCATGTGACATGCAGCTTTTTATCCAGATCCAGCTGTAGGGAA
>NW_010546908.1:103776-140506 GCF_000687285.1 Phaethon lepturus
TAGGGAAAAAGTGTCCTCTTTCATATTTACTGTATCTTATTTTTATGCCTTTTCTGGTCTCTTATGGCATCAGAGTGTTTGAATTGAAAAACAGCAGTCTTCACTTTGCTACTTTCCTTTTTTTCACCATGACCTTACTTTTCTTCCCGTTTTTTTTTTCCCCAGTGAAATACTGTTCATCTTTATCAGGAATAATTTGTAATGGTTCTCTTGCTTGCAGGAAATTTTCCTGTGCATACTGCAAGTGTGGCACCTGTCCAAAACGACTTAATGGTGTTTATGAGAAGGTCATGTAAGCATAAGCTAAAATCTTTGCATGCTACATCTGTCAATGCTTTACTGCTCTTTCTGATCAGCAGTCTCCAAGGGACCTTGGTTATGGACCACAGTCTCTACTCTGGCTGAAATTTCGGGAGGAAAGGAAGCAGCGTACAGCAAATAGAGTTTTGATTTCTGAGTGGGAGACTTGGTTATATGTCTGCTATTGAGGTATTAAACTTACCAAACCTGTTGAAATAGTGGAGGCAGAAAGTATAACCTAGGATGTGCAGGAGTCCGAGTACTTCTTTTTGCCTCCCTTTCAATGAAGGGAGAAGCAGACGTGAGTGAAATTGAAAGCAACCATCCTCAAGCTTTCACATGAAGTGGACTCACATATTTTCAGTCTGAATGTGGTGCTTGCTCTCACAGAGTGTCACTGAGTTTAAGAACTGGTAGGATACAAAAGGAGACATTTATGTGGCTTACAATAAGACCATGGTTGTTATAGTAAGAATTAAAAATACACAGGCATCTCAGAACAGATGAAGATCAACTGGCTTGAAAATCAGAGTCACCTTCTAGTTAATGGGCATCAGGGAGAAATTTACCCAGTGGTAAATACTGTAACTGCTTTCTCTGAGATTTCTTGCGACTTTCTCCAAAGTGTCCAGCATTGCAGGTGCTTTAGATACTTGATGAGATGGACTACAGGTATCACAGGACAGCTGTGTCTGTGTGCTTTGATCTAGCTTCAAATATCTGTTTTGAGGGGTTTTTTTGAACGTCATTTGTTAAGATGACCACAGTGGAGAATGTTTCTTCTTCTACTTCACTAATGTAGGGCAAGAATAAATAAAATTTGAGCATAATTTTGCATGAAAATTCAAAGTGATGAATCTGATTAGTTAGTTTTAAGTACAGATTTGGCTAAAGAGGAATTCAAATTGAAAACCATGTTGGACTGGTTTGTTAATGTTTCATCTGAGCTCGTGCGGTTTACGCCGTCTCCTCCCCATGTTGTCATTTATTTTACTTTTTTATGTCATGCTCCATTTCTAAGGCTCTGATATCTTTGTAACCGGTTCATAATTAAAGGAATGAATAATTCAGGTCACTGGCAATTTACAGTTTTCTCTACTCTGCTGTCTGTGGTGGAGTAACTAAATGTGGAAGGTAAAAGGATTCAAAATAAGGTTTGCGTCATGCATCCAAGCAGTCCATAAAGGGTAGGTATTATTTCTTGATCTTATAGCCTACAGAGGACTGACAGCGTGTTTGGAGGCTGGATCAGACTCTCACCAGATCCAGTTCTTTATTCAAACACAGGAACAATACAGGTGGCCAGAGCAGGTGACAGGGACCAATGGACTTTTCCATTTTCATTTCTTTCCTCCTACCATGCCAAGGACACCACGTGCCTCCTGGAGCTGTCCTCTGGTCTCACTTTGGCCCCACTTGGGAAGGAGCCACTCAATTTCAAGGGAGGCTGGAGTCGCTTCCCGTTAGAGTTGCCCATCGTATCAGCGACAGGACAGCCATCACAGACAGCAAGACTGCCAGCCCACGGCAGAAACGCTGAAAAAAGGATGTCTGATGGCAGGAATCATCTTTAGGTCATGTTAGATTGCAAAGGCCATCATTGTAGCCCTGTTTGCTGCTTCTTTCCCTGTTTTTCTCCAAATGTCTAATGTGTAACAGAGGAACAGTTTTCTGCATTGCTTTCATTCGGTAAGCTGTAAGTGTAACACGGGGCTGTAGAGAAACGTAGCGAGGTGCATGTACGTGGTGTCTAATCAGAAGCATGTGAGCAGTACTGCTGAAGAGAGAAGGAATATTCATGTGCTTCACTTTAGACTTGCATTTAATTACCTTGCTAATCAGGGCTAAGTTCCCAACTAAAAGTGATGCGTCATCTCCAGCAATAACCTGATTGTTCCATGGGTAAGGTAAAATTATTTCTCTCTTTACGCATCACTTTAAGATAAGCCGTGCTAAGTGGAATGAATTATTATAGTAAAAAATAAAATGCTGAGTGATAGCTATGTTGAAATGTACTAATGCGATTTGGAAGAGATTTGGGATTACAGTTCTGTTTCTTTCTTATGGTGGTTTATACACATTTTGTTCCAAGCAATTTTGGCAAAAGGTGATAGAAGATTCTTCAGTTCTTTAATTCTTGTATAGCCAAAAATTCTTGGATAGCCAAACCAGTTGTATGTAGCGACTCCTTGAATTTATTAGCTTACACTATTGAGGAAAAGTCTGGTTTTTTATGTACTGAGGCAGTGAAAAGTAACAAAGACAATGAAAACCAACGAAAATTACTTAGCAGACTTTGTAAAATCAGCTTAAAAAGTTAACTGTTAACAACCAAATAATATTTGTGTGTGTGAACACATATGGGCATGTATATCTTGTATCTTAATGCATATAGTTACACATATAACCTTTTCTATTTAAAAATAAGAGTTATCATATGAACTTTCCTTATACTGACACTCCAAAGCCATCACTGGAAAAGCAGTGCTGCTGAGCTGAGCGCAGATGAAAGTAGTGGTAAATTTGTTAACTCCAAAGGAGAGCTGTGATATGTAACATGTCCTGTGACTAGCATAATTTACCAGCATGTGGTTCTGGTTTTGCATATCTCTAATGCCATTGATTTAAAAAACTTACAAGGATGTGAATTTGGATTCACGTAGTGATGAATCAGCCAGCTTCATCATCATTATGTATTTATCTATCCTGTGTCGATGAAAGTTGCTTTTGCCTTTTACCAAATTAAACTAAGCTATACATGCAGTTTCTCCATTTTGTTTTCTTGCCTAAATAGACACTGGTGTGCGTGTGTCTCTTTTTTTTTTCTCAGCCAAAAACATAGGGATAGGATTTTTTTTTTTTGAGGGTGAGAACTACAAAGATACTGTAGCCTGAACACGAGATGGCAGGTAAGCCCCCCGAGCTCCTGTTACTTGCTCTGTTCTGTGGCTGCCTGCAGTCATTTTATATTTTTTTTTCTGCTGGTTGAAGGATTTACTCTAAAGGTGCCACCGCACCAGCCCCCTGTACCTGTGGCTTAGGTGTCTCCTATGCAGCCCTGTTGTAAGGTATGTATGAGGCACCTCGGAGCGCAGGGGACACGTGGTACTGCCCTCTCTAGTTTTGGGAGAGCATGCCTAATGGCATAAACCAGCGGAGCTTCATTGACCTCGGTGGTTCAATATAATTTTCAACTAGTTAATGTGTATTTCCTAACTTGAAGCACGGGCACAGTCAGGAAGGTTTGGAATCGATCTGGAGGTCGCTGCAGCCACATGCTTCACCTGGAATAAAAAAAAAGCTGTTGGTGAGGTTGCTGTTTTACCCATCTCAGGACAGAAACTTTGTAGGAGGTCAGTAAACAAGGAAAAGGAGGTTAACTTTGGACTCTGGAATTAATTTCACCCCGTCAGGGGTTTTCTGTTCCCTCCCCACCCCTTTTAACAGTGAAACCTTGGAGTGATTACATTGATTTTTCTCATTCATTTGCTTTTGTCCCTTAGGTGAAAAGCTCATGAGATTTGGCTATCCAGATATTCCCTTTGATATGAACCTAACCTATGAGAAGGAGGCTGAGCTGATGCAGTCTCACATGATGGACCAAGCCATCAACAATGCAATCACCTACCTTGGAGCTGAGGCACTTCACCCCCTGATGCAGCACACACCAAGCACAATTGCGGAGGTGGCCCCGGTCATCAGCTCAGCTTACGCTCAGGTCTATCATCCTAACAGGATAGAAAGACCCATTAGCAGGGAAACAGCTGACAGTCACGAGAACAACATGGATGGCCCGATCTCCCTCATCAGACCAAAGAGTCGAACCCAGGATAGAGAGGGCTCCCCCAGCAATAGCTGCCTGGATTCTACTGACTCAGAGAGCAGCCACGAAGACCGCCAGTCCTACCAAGGAAACTCTGCCTTAAATCCCAAGAGAAAGCCAAGCCCAGCTTATATGAAGGAGGACGCCAAGGCTTTGGATGCCACAAAAGCTTCTAAGGGCTCTTTAAAGGATATCTATAAGGTCATCAATGGAGAAGGGGAGCAGATTAGAGCTTTCAAGTGTGAGCACTGTCGCGTCCTCTTCCTGGACCATGTCATGTACACCATCCACATGGGCTGCCATGGCTACCGGGACCCGCTAGAGTGCAACATCTGTGGCTACCGAAGCCAGGACCGCTATGAGTTCTCATCGCACATAGTCCGAGGGGAGCACACATTCCACTAGGCCTTCTCATCCAAAGGGGACTTGTATGAAGTAGAAGAACTGCACATGAAGAAATACTGCACTTACAATCCCACTTTTCCTCAGACGTTGAGACGCCTATTTTGTTGTTGTTGCTGTTGTTGTTGCTGTTGTTTAATTATTATTATTGACCTTATTTTTTGTGGACCCAACCTCATTTGCTCTGCCCAGCTTAAGAATGGAAAGAAGGAAGGGAAGGGATAAAAGAGGGGTTTGTTGTCGCCATCACTTTTGGTGAGTGACCTGACTCGCTTTTTGTAGGAGTTGAAAGGCAGTCTGTTTCTGTCTGTCAGCTGTACATCATGTCCTGTTTTGGGATATTGCTCAACCCTGCTAGGTGCTTTAAAGTCACGATGAGATGCCACTCATTTACAATTTCAGACAAATAGGTAGAAACATTTCAGAGGAGAGCCTTTTTCAAACCTGTAGATATAGTGTGGGATTTTGGTGGCTGGAGGAAAAGAGGGGGAACTTTATTCTGCAGAATGAACAATTATTTTTGAAGCAAAACTGTTAGGGATTTAGGAGCACGAATCAAAGTTGATATTTATTTCAAAATTACTTTCGAGGGTGAGCTGTTTTCCTGGGTTCAGTGTGTATTGCCCCTCTAGAAGGTAAAAAACACACACACACACACACACACACACAACCCAAACAAAAAAAAAAAACCCAACAGAAAAAGAAATGTATGTCTTAACACTGTACCGCATTACAGCAGTTTTAGTTTCATAAGTCTGAAGGCCTTCTGTGGTATGTCTGAGGCTTTGTATTTTTATTTTCCTTAACTTATGAAGCACCTTTTTTAGAATTGTTGATTTGCTGTTACTCCATGCCTATGTGTTGACTCACTGGCTTCTTAGAGACCCTTGGGAGCCTTACTTATTTAGTTGCACCCTATGTTTTAAGAAATGGCATTTAGAAATAACATTTAAACTTGCTTCTAGGACAGTAAACGGCCTAGGAGTGGGTGAGAGTCTGTAGTTTACTCAAGAGGTTCTGCTGCTCTTCTGAAATAATTTTGTTTTAAAATTACAGATTTTAAAATGACAAAAGTCCTTGTAGCGAAGTGTTCTTTAAATATAATTATATATCTATATATACCCACATAAATACTTTCTCATTCTATTATCACAGTGTTAACCTCTTGGCAACAGCCTAAACTAAGACTTGCAGCTGAGAAAACGGTAGGAGCCAGGTCCTCGGCCAGCATTAATACTCCTAGCTCCATTGAATTTAATGGAACTACCCCAACTACTTCAGCGACATCAGGATCCGAGCCTTGACCATTTTTTCTCTTGTTTGCTAATTATTTGCTAATATGCTGAACCAGTGACTTCCTTTTGTCTTTAAGTCATCAGTTCTGCTTTAATTTAGGGGTGGAAGTGTTTGCAGGTTTTGCTGGATGGCCTTTGCTCTTGGAGAGTACAGAAGCCCTGCCAATGAACGGATCGCATATGACCTTCCCTGCTTCTTTAGAAAGTGATACATGGAGTGATGCAGGTGCTGTGCTTTGATTTGGATTCGTGGATTTCATTTTTATTCCTAATTTATTAATTTCACTTTAGTGGGCATGGTGGTGTTGGGTTGATGGTTGGACTTGATGATCTTAAAGGTCTTTTCCAACCTTAATGATTCTGTGATTCTGTGAAAACAAATGGAGAAATAAAGTCCAGAGCAAGTCCTTAAACTACAGACTGGACAAGAAAAAAAAAACGAACACCAATCTGTTTGGTTTCCTTTCTTTCTCTCCCAATAAATAACAAAGCCAGCAACCACCCAGCAAGTTGCAGGTTGCATCAGTAAAAACTGGGCTTAAACCTACATGACAGATTGCCATTGAAACCCAACTGTTTGTACCAATCACAATTGAAATGTTGTTGTTTGGCAACAAGAGCACAGCTTGAGAATGGAAAGATCTGCATGGGTTTAACCCCCTCTGTGCATGCAGTCTCCATGCGCTTGGTGAGACCTTTTCCAAAGTATGAAGTTACTAAACTATAAAAGAGAGAGCAAGATCAGGCCATAATGAATTCCCATCTGCTCACTTCAATCTGCGTACTCAATGCGTATGCCAGTTTGCTGTTCGTTTTGAGGGTACCGGGTTTTTTTCTTCTTCTCTTCCTAGACCTGGAGCATTTGAAAGTAGGAGCTGAGTGGTATTGATTGAAATCTTTTTATGGTGACATTCTTGGCAGCTAGAACCTGTGTTTAGAAAGGATACAGTAGATCATGGCCAGATTACCTGATGACTGCTTCCCAGCACTGAAATGCTATTAAGTAGGAGCTGGTAAAGTCTTGCAGTAGCCTATTAATTATAATACAATATGGAGAGAAATGTCATCTTGTGTAATGTGAGAGCTATCAAGGCTGGGAATATACGGGCTTTGAAGAGACAGATTTAAAGACTTGTTCCCAACATTGTTCTTAACGTCATTGGGTTCCACCCCCTCCTTCTTTCTTCTTCCTGATGTAGAGGAAACTCAGGCAAATGAACCGCTGCCGTCCTCCAGACCTTGTTTTCTTGCGCTTGGTGCAATCAAAGGAATTCATGCAGGAGAAAAACGAGGCATCACTTTTATCCCGTATCGCTGATTCTCTGCAGCTATGGAGGTTGTCTTAGGAGGCGGCTGGCTGTGTTCTGCATCAGGATGTGCTTGGAAATTCAGAAAAGGGGGGTTGTTTTTACAGCATGCCACCAAAAAAGAAAAAAAACCACCTTGTTGTGATCTCTACTGAGGCAGGAAAAGTGTTTTAAAGAACAATGTGTGAAGGGAAAGGTGCTGGGCCTGAAGGTCGCTAGGCTTGCATGGGCAAGAAGAAAGGGTTGCTGGCAATCCTTTTTAGTCTCTGGGGGACAACACTCCGTTCTCCCCTCTGTGGTCAGTGGAAAGAACATGGGCTATGGTTTCTTGGAGTAGTTAGCACTAGGGAAAAAGTGTTAAGAAGTTCTGCCTGTGTTTGGGAAACTACCAGAATACGGGAAAGGCAGAGAATCTCTTGTGTATCCACAAATAAGTTGGCTGCAATTGTATCTGCAGTTCATTAGCATGCACTTTCATTCATTGATGATTCATTGATACCTCCTGTAGTGTATATTCTGTAGATGTTTGAAAGATCAGACAGGGAGGCTTAGTGGTTTTGTGGCTGGCTTCAGCTAAGCGCAGCTTCTTGTTCCAATGGTAGCACGCGAGATCTGTATGTGAGCACTGCCATGTCTGCTATCAGAGGCACAGAGAACTGGGGAGGCAGTGGGGAGATGCACTGGCTTAGTTACCTTCCAAAGACTGCAGGTTTTTGGAGCAAGAAGCTGAGGGACTGCATTAGTTTTTATTATCAATGTCCTTTCCTGAACACTCACTGAAGTTTTTCATCCTAGAGCTATGGAAAAGAGAAAGATTAAATTTTAGTTCAAATTTTGAACAAAGTTTTGGACTAGCATTTTTTGGAGCATTCTCTTCCTACATTGAAGGGTTCTATATAAAGTAGTTTGTTCCTACACAGAAGTGTGCACAATGGAGCCTCAGAGACTTTTGGGTTTTTTTCTTGCTTGGTCTCTGCAGATTTCTGAGAAAAGCTCTTGAGTTTTGTTGAGTTCATTAGTCATTCACAGTGTACTAGGAATTTCAGTAGATAATCCTTGGCCTGCAGATCCATTTGTTCTAAGTATTTGGTGTTGAAAATCGAACCTGGCTGATTTTTATTGGACTCTCTTGAAATTCTTGTAATTGAGTTTCCAGTTAAAAACATGCATTTGTAAATTTAGAATTGGCTTCCTGTGATCATTCCCTATTTTCATTTAAAAAAAAAAAAAAAGCCTTTTCTGCACACATCCCTGCCAGTAAATCCTTTCGCTTCTTTTTACATAAAAATGGCAAGATTTTGACTCAATTTAGAGTATTACAACCCTATTAATTGAAAGAGAAGTGTGACTGCTTATTGTGCTCTTGGTATGATCCATGTTCCTGGAGCAAAGGGCATTATCTATATATCTGCTCTTATGGCCAATGAATTTTACAGCCACCTCTCTTTGCAATCAGTTAGGAGTGCACATCAAAATATATAGCATTTTTCAGTAAAGCCAGCTCTTTACTCAGTAACTTATGGGATTAAAACAATTTTATTCTCCTTAAAAAGTGCTTCCATCTATGATGTGATGTGAAAGGTGTCTAGGCATTAACCTCTATTGGTCTGTATTAGAGAGAAAAAATCTAAATTTGTTAGTTGGTCTGATTTTTTGATGGTAATAGTTTCTTACAATGTGAGGACAGAGCTCACAAAATAGCCATGTGGAACTAAATTATATTTAGTAAAAGGTGAAGGAATTCTCAATTTTAAGCGTTTCCAAATTTCTTTCTATTTAGAAGGGCATTCCTAAATTGGGGCAGTCAGGCAGAAGAGGAGGCCAGGAGTTAAACCAAACCCTTCAATAGGACATTATTACTGTTGTCTAGGTCCAGAGCTATCTTCTTCGTATTTGAAAGAAGCCAGGCAGCAGACACTCCTTCCTCCAGAAAGAAAACTTTGGAGATAATTTAGGGGAAGGTGCTTATTTCAGCAAAGGACAAGAGCCGCAGTAATACAGTTCCTTTGCTAGGTAATAGTCCTTTCCTTAACTCTTCGCTGTGCATTATAATGTAACGAGGAGGGAGAAGGGAGGCTGCGCCGACACCCGAGTCACCTTGACGCAGTGTGGGATTTTGGGAAAAGTGTGATGAAATTGGCTTTGACGCTAGAAATTTGCATCTTAGCTTGGCTTAGTATCATTTAAAAACGAACATGGATGGTAGTAATGACCTGCGGTCTAGGGCAGCTGGAGATTTTGAGAAAGTATATTTATATATATATATGGTATCGTATAATTAGATATATGCTTGATTGTATATGTGCCTTTTTCAAATGCATTTTGGAAGTTCATGATGTCATTCGTGATATCCTACCATACCCTTTCAGAATGCACAACAAAAACCAACCCAAAGTAAACATCCCCTCTCCTACGGCGTAGCGAGGCAGATCCCTCTCCCCTTCTGCACCCTCCTGGGCAGCTGGACCGGGAGAGAGGACCGACCTAGTACTTTGCTGTGAGATTTCCTGGAGTCAGCTGGCTTTTGGGAGTGGGAAGGGCTGACAATTACCCTAGCAAAGTGCATTCCAGCTGTCCAGCCAGAGCTGGTCTCGGAGCTGGTCCCAACCGACGCAGCGAGCCCCGGCTGCACGGTGCCCTGTAGATTGCCAGCGTAGCCGTCGCCTGTTTTCTCCCCCTCCAGAGCTTTAAGGAAAGCACGCTTGAAAATGGACTTTGCTCTGCTTTTAAGTTCCCATTGAGGAATAGCAGCAGACTTTAAAGCATCTGCCACTTGCTTCAACCTGGAAAAAGAAATCTGGCAAGAGCAAAAGTCCTTTGGAAACAGTTTGCAGGTTTGACTGTCATGCTGCCGCTGCCCTACTAATTGACACAGAGATGAGAGAAGCCCATCTGCAGAAGATGTTACGGGGGTTTATTAGCTGGAACACTTTGGTGAGAAGCGCAGTGTTGTTTTGGTACTTTCCTGGCAGGTTGGTGACCTAGTTTCAGATCTAGTTATTTCCCTGGCACGGGTACAGCGCCTAAGCCTGCCGGCACGGGCACGGCATGAAGCCCGCGGGCAGGGGAGGGGGCCAGGCCAGCACGCCGCCAGTCAGACCCTGAGCCCAGCTCCTCGGCACCTCTCCGCTGGGCTCGGGGCCGCGGCGGTCGCGGAGAGTATGAGGAATTAGGTATTGGGTAGAAAAGAGGCAGGATTTGCTTTGTAGTAAATGTGTTCCCATTTATCCCATTAGGAGTTGTCCTGAAGTATAGGCCAAGGAGAACACCCCTGCTTTCTAATTCAGCCTCCTGCAGCCATGCCTGGAAGCGTGGGATTTCTGTCCTTCTCCACTGCGGGGCCGCGGCGGTCGCGGAGAGTATGAGGAATTAGGTATTGGGTAGAAAAGAGGCAGAATTTGCTTCGTAGTAAATGTGTTCCCATTTATCCCATTAGGAGTTGTCCTGAAGTATAGGCCAAGGAGAACACCCCTGCTTTCTAATTCAGCCTCCTGCAGCCATGCCTGGAAGCGTGGGATTTCTGTCCTTCTCCACTGGGGCTCTGAAGCGAACACGGAACAGTCAGGAGGAGGTGGTGTGCTGACATCTTGCCATGCTGCACATTTAGTAGGCCAAGATAACAATAAAACTGGTATCTAAATTGCCTAGCTTTTCGGCTGATCATGCAGATATGCATTCCCGGTTCCTGTTCGCTTCCAGCCTTCGGAAAGGTGGTTATCGGTATGCTTGCGTGGATCCTCGTTTGGGAGGATAACTGCCCGTGCTCTCTCCTTCTGCAAAAAAATTTTCCTTTACATACAAATCATGGGACCTAATTAAACTGTGGACAGAAATGCCCATTTCAACAAAGGCTTGCATAGCTGTAGTAAAACCTAATATTATTTACAGTTACAGAAAAAAAATACTGTGATGTATTTACTAGTGGTACGTGAAGTATCTTAGCAGAGTGAATGATGAGGAAGTTAATCAGATCATGTCTTGAGAGCGGCTCCTACGATGCATGCTCTGTTGGGAGGAAAGGGAGCAGCTTGACCCAAAGCTTGGGCTGATGCTTCCTTCCTGCAGCAGGTATTGATTTTGGGCCACAGCAGCCCAATAAAATGTTTGAGCACATGATTAGCCTCCTGCCATCCCTTCGATTTGATCTGGAAGTGCACAGGAGCTTGCAGTTAACCATGTGCTTAATAATTACCATTATTTGTGAGATCAGGGACGTATTTGCTCATTGGTGCAGCACATCAGCTCTGGTTAGGTCTCGGTCATCTGCACTCGGTGGTGGGGCTCTGCGGCGAAGACGCGTTCACTTGCGTTTGTGTAGTAGCCTTAATCCCTTGCACTCGGCGGTACGTGAACACCGGTAGCCTCTAGTCTGCATTATCAATCACGGACAAAATACAAACGCCTCCCACAAGGCGTAGTGGAGAGCATGACTCTGTTATTGGCACAACGAGGCCATTTTGCAGTAAATCGGGCCATTTCATTTTACCTCAAGTGACATCGAATAAGAAAAGCTTCTTGAAGGGGTAGAGGTCACTGAATCCCCTACTATGCACTTACTGGGATTTGACATTGCTTACTGGAAATGGATGTTCGTTTCTGAACACGCTGTAAGAAGGGAAGGACTTTTTGGTTATTTTTGTAGTCGTTCAGATTCTGAAACTGTGATCAATTATTTGACGAATTGTCAAGTGTCCTCAGAGCTTGAACATGTTCGGTTCCTCTGCCATGTAGCAGTCTCCTCTGGCTTTCAGTGGTTTTCTCTCTCTCCCCGTTTTCCTTCTCTGAGCTTTAAGTCTGGGCCTGCTCTTATCTCCTGTAGCTTTGGGCTGTCTAGGGGTTTTGGGAGTTGTTTTTTGGGGGGGTTTTTTGTTCATTGGCTGTACAGTCTGTTTACATATTTTTGTACTCAAGTGTAGTTTTATATTAAAAACAGGAAAAAGAAAAAAAGATAGATGATTTGAGAAAAAAATAATTAAGGTACGTACTCTTTGTAACACTTCAAAGATCTAGGGTACCTTCTGAGATGACTCCACAGTGATGTAATTATAATACTGTATATTTGCCTTCCTTTTTAGTTGGTTTTATTTTCTGGCTGTATTTTTTTTGTCCTAAAATGTATATCTTTTTATGAGAAACTGGAAACTTTTAATGCAAATGTTTAGAAAGATTTAAAATTGTAAAGTAAAAAAAGTCATATAAATTTTTTTTTTCCTGTTGGAAGAAAATGCTTTAAAAAAAGTTTTACTACTGTTGTATTCCAGGGTGGGGGTTACCAACCCCAAATTTGCTTCTTATGCTTCATTCTTGGATCCTACTTTCTAAACACGCTCATTGCAGACATGGATGATTTGCTTATATTAGTTTAAAAAAAAAAAATCACCAACAAAACCACTGTTTTGGGTTATTTCTCTGTTCAAGTGCAATAGTTTCCCCGACGTCTTATTAATGTACGAGGGTTTCTTTTTTGTTTCCTCAGTCCACACAAATCAGTGAAACAAAATGCTCTGTCTTAAATACATTCGAAGATAAGGTTCAAGTAACTATGTAAATTAAGATTGTGACTGACAAAAGGTGAGCAACTGTAAGTTAAGGCTAAAGCCCATACCTTAACTCCTGCTTTTCTTTGACATTGAAACACATCCAGTGTATGAATTAAGGACATACCTGTTCTTGCCTCTTCCTTCCTTTTCTTTTGTAATTGCAGCTGTCTTTTTAAGAAAAGCACTTAATATCGATGTTTATTAAAAATAACAAAAAATAATAATAAAAAGATCTTTTGGTCTGATCCAAACTCCAGCTCAGTGGAGACTCTTGTTGACTTGATGATGGATTTTGGATAAGGCCTAATCTCCCAGCGAGGGCAAAACTGCCATTTACTCTAATGGGAGAGATTTGCCTGCGTAAGAATTACAGGACTCGTGTCCTTTATCTACCTGAGAGACCAGAAGAACTTCTTTAGAGTTGTCCTTGTCTTATATAAGTTTAGATGGGACTTGTTTTACATATCATACATATTTATATATAGTGTATTTTTAACGCCTTTTTTTTTTTGCCCCCAGTAGACTGAAGCCGCTGTTCTGTAAATATGTATTTAGGTACGTAATAAAAATAAAAAACTCCCTTTGAGATTTCTTTGAAAGGCAGTTACTGCGCATGCACAGTAGCCACTTTTGTCTTTTAAATTTGTATTTAAGATATTTCTTTTTAATAATAACAAAGGTGAGAAGACTGTATCCCATTCTGATTGATTGCCAAAATTCTTTCCCAGACTCTTGTGTTTGAGTTCAAGGAGAAAAACACATTCGATGGGTGACTGTCACGGTTGCCCACAGGTTCACGCGCTCGGGCCAAATTCTGGTAACCTCACGTAGGTTGTTCGGGTCCTCCCATGAATGGGGACCGCACTGAAGCAGTGGGATCGTAGCAAAGCACGCACCATTTTGTGAGCGTAAATTCAGACTATGGCGTCTGACCCATTTGTCACGGCTTTTTCTCTGAATACAGAGTTGTGCTCTGCCCACTTCAGTGCTCTTTTCCTGAAGCAAGCTGGGCGAGTAATCTGGCAAATGACCATTTTTCTCCCAGGTTATGATTTTTTTTAGTTCTGTGACAGATGTTCTGAGCTCAAATTGAGGAATCTTTTAAATTAAAAAAATCGAATTAAAAAAAAAAAATCAGAAATCAGAGTTTATTCCAATAGCTGGTGAAGACACTGGGAATTGTCCCATTGCTTTACGTGGTCATTGGAACATGTTCTTATGAAAGGAGTTCAGAAATTATCACTATGACAGTGGTGCATGTGAGCAACCCTAATGTAAACCTGTATCCCCCTGCTAAAGAAGTTTTGCCGCTATAGACTGAACTATGGGACTTGTTTGTTTTGGTTTTTTTTTTTCTTAATATACATGCATACATATGGTTCCACATCTGTATGTGTGTACTCTGTACATGTGTGAGTGTTGTACAGCTATGTGAGAGTGTGAGTCTGTATGTGTGTATAAATAAAAGAAGCTGCAGAAACTTTGTAATACTTTGTGAAAAGGATTATATTATAAAGGTTTGTACTGTCTTGAGTGCACAGCTACTGGAATAAATGTAGGGAATCTCAGGAACAAGCATATAATTTGTCCAAGAATTATTTCTTCTCAGAAGTGTAAGTGCAGTTTTTAATTCTGTATATTATTTAATATTTTACCAATAAAAATAAACTTCTGACATGAAAGGATTTTCCATTCAGGCTTTGGAAACATTGGTGTATGCATACACTTTTCTTTGTTGCAGCAGGAAACACGCATGGCAATTTGGCACCTGCAAGGAATCGCATTTCTACCTGATAACCAATCCTATTAATTAGCTGCAAAGACTGAATGCGTTATGAGTTGGGGATATGAGTATGGGTTATGAGACTGACGTATGGGGCGCAGATCCACTTTTAATATTCGTTGAAGCTAATGACATTCTTTTCATCAGCTTCAGCATGAGCTAGAAAAGTATTCCCCCTAAAGTCCTACTATGTAACGTGGTGGCATCGGTCATCTGCCACTTGGTCTACCATGTTTTCGAAATGAGTTAGTGGCCCATGGTCCAACCTTTTCTGGAAAACACTCAGCCTGCATAAACAATTCCTTTGAACCCTTCCCTCAGCATCGGTTTTTGGCCAAGTTCCCCTCCATCGTATTCAGAGAGGACCTTCCCGGTAGGGATTTATTGGGTAGTTCACATCGCCTAACTTGTTCTTTCTTTCGTAATGCAGCTATCAATCTGGTAGCGTTCACAGTACAAACTCTTCAGAATAAAAGGAAGATCTCATGAAGCTTCGTAAGTTGTTTGTTGTTTGTTTTAAGAATCTCTTGTAAATTCTTGGTTAAAGATTAACCAGCCTCTCCCCATAATAAAAGTGTTCATAATTGACATGAGAATGGAAACTCCTTAAGATATCATCTGAATAAAACTTAATCTTCCTTTAAGTCATGTTTGATGTATGTTGTCTCTGAGGAATGCTTCTGTCCGATGAGCAGAATTTCCCATTTTCTTTCACTCAGGATTGCCAGATTACTCATTTTGCTTCAAAAAGACCCAGAATTCAGCTAATGGGACAGTCGGAATATTTAATGCATGGAGGAGAAATCACATTGTGCCATTGTATGACTGGCTTGACCAACTCAAGGTCCTGTCCCAAAACTTACTGGAGATGGTGATGCTCTTTTCATTGACTTCAGATAAGGGTCTGAGAAGACAAGAGGAGAGCTCATAGGCAGAAACTAAACGACTGATAACCATTAAGGCTGCCGAGTCATTTGCAGGAGTGAGATTCTGTGCGTGGCCTGATGTTATTAAGGAAGAGAGTCTTAGAAATCTCCTGGCTGTGATTTGGGGCCAGTGTGGTGTTTGTGCTTCTTCAGGTGTCTGGGTGAGAGTCACACCATGGTGTACCATCGCCTTTTTCTCTAGATCGCCCTATCAGCACTTGCAAGCAAAGGGCAGGTTGACCTCACCCGTTCAACTCTCTCTAGGCAACAGGGAATCATGTCTACTCCTTCCCCTGCATCACATTTGTTGGGAAACTCTTACTCTATTCAAAATAGCCTTTATAGCAAAAGAGGCTTAAAAATGACTCCAGTGACCGCTGTCTGCTATATGCTGTCATCGTTGAGTCTTCATTCAGTCTACGGGAGGCAACTGGTTTCAAAAAATTTAATCATTTTCTCTGTTAATGATGTAATTGCAGCAGGTCTTTTAAACTGCAGCATCACCCTTCATGTTGATCGACTAGATCAGTCTAGTAGCCAGGTAAGCGACCTATTTCTGACCTGCCTGCCCAGCGCCGTGGCATTAAGCTGAAATTCCCCTTGTCACCAACAGGCAGTGACAGCGCAAGTGAATTTTGAGCAGTGCATTCTGACAAGTGCCTTCTGCAGCTTTACCAAAACCAATATCATTTTCTCAGTTAATAAAGATTAAGTGTTGGTTCCTGGCTTTTGCTTCCATAGCGCTAATACTTCTATTTTTATGCAGTACTTTCAAGAAATTACTAAAGCTTCATTTGAGGGTGAATTTGTGTTTTTAAAACATGGTGAATCAAAGTATGCTCTTCTCCATCTCTCTGCTCGAATGTCAAACCCCAGCCCTCCAATGAATCATTTCCCACCAAGACACCGCAGAATATGTAACAGCACTGTGTTAATGGGAGGCAATGGTAGGCCCTCAAAATCGCATTATGAAACTCACAATAAGCGAGGGACTAAAAATAAATTTTGCTTGGATTGCAGTTTGAACATGCTTGGGGTTTTTTTTTCTTTTTAGTCAGTCCTTCGGGGCTTACTTTTGTCTCTTCTTGGTGCATCGTATAAGCATGTCATAATTTCCAGCATGCGATTATCAGTGTTTATTTTTTTTTCCACAGCAGAGTACCTTAGGAGCCACAGTGACTTCTGGATTCAATGAAATACGAGTTGAAAGGATTACTGTGTAAGTACTAGGGTCGCTTAAAATTTAAGGCTAAGAATGAAAGCTCTTTTCAAAGGAATATACTTGTGAAATAGCTTCTGTGTCTTCTGTTAATTCCTGGTACAGAGATTAGGGATGGAGTCCCAGAATATGACATTTCCCAGGGCTTTCTGTCGGTGGAGAAACCGAGCCCTTCTAATGAGACTATATAAATGCTCAATATTATCTCATTATTTTTCATTAATCCACGCACACTAACCCGCCTCCACACGCTGTAATTCCATGTTACCACCCATGTTCACATTAAAATAGGAACAAATTATTCAAGACTCCCACACAAATCGTGAACCTCTATCCCTTCTGATCTGTCACCACCATCGCTGGGACAGAGGAACCTCTCCCTTAGGCAAGAAGAAGTCTTTAACCCTGGCAACCCGGCCCTTCGGAGTTGAATGCCTGTTTTTATTCCTGGCAAACGCTTCTCTGGCATCCAGCATCTGAGCCCAGATGAAACTACCCTGTCAAAACTGATTTTTAACAGAAAATTACTTTTCAATGAACCCATTCTCTATGGAAAGTGTCTGCTTTTCATAGATTTGGGAGGATTTGGGGATTTTTTTCCTCAATAAGAAAGCCTGAAACTCTAAACCCTCCAAAGGTTTCTGGGTTATTTTGTTTGGTTTCAAGAGGAAATACTTCCCTGCCCTCAACTCCTGTTTTCATATCAGTTCAAATGATGTCAAGACACTATTTGCTGCTCTTTCCCATTATTTTTGTTACTTTTCCTGTTTCAGGCTGCCTGTGTGTAGTTTATAGGGTGTGGTAAGGAATGTAAATTATTATTTTCATGTAGGTGTGGTAGCTATTCAGTTGTAAATCCTGCTTTCAATCCTTCTGACTATTTTATTTGTGATCTGTAATATTGATCTGTCTTCAGGGCAGAGAATGCTGCAATCTATCAGGAGCAGGGACTATTCCTTGCTAAAATAAAGCATTCAAAGCACTTCCAGAAATCTCCGAGATGGAAAAAAAAGAGGTCTTGCTTGAAGCCTTTCTCTTTTTCTTTCGCTCTTTGAAATGAGTAGAGGAATTTGTTTCTGCGGTTGATTTGTTTTTATCAGTTAGTTGCAAAATCTGACCGGCTCCCTTTTCAAATTCATCTCCTATAGTAGCCTGCCACTGGCTGTCTCTTGATAACTGACTTTAAAAAAAACAAGTTTAAAGGTTTGCCTCTGAATAAGATTCATGACGGTGAAGAAACAGGACTAATCTACAAAAAAGAGCTCTGCGGTTGCTGTTGGACTGGAGCGAAGTCGTCAAGCTGTTTTCAGTTCCACGCGAGCCGTAGCAGACATGCCTGAAACACAGCTGTACTTTCACACAAGCTGTGAAGAGGCATTTTGGCAGCCCGCTGTCGGCGGTACCGCAGATGCTCCGGCTCTCCAAAACTCTTTTCTGAATCAGTCCCATCTTAGGAAGGATGGACTGCTGTCTAAGGCACGAGGGGGTACGTCGCCTCTTGGACCAGCTCCTCAGCTGCTACAAATCTGCGTGGCCGGAGCAGCCGTACTGGAGCTAAGCTGATTTACCCTGTTTGCGAGATGCGAGGGCTCCTCTGAGCTCTCTGGGCTGTTGCATGTGCTCTTACAGATACGCTCCCATCTGCACATGTCCTCTCGTATGTACCTGCTCTGGTGATAGCCATTGCAACCCCCAAAACGGGTGATCTTGAGACAGCATCTGCCTGTGGCAGTGCAACTTGACTTCTAGTTGTCAGTTCAGCCTAAATCTTGTTCATAGATAAATCCAGACATCTGGGAGTACAGTCACTGCAGATTTTTATTTTTTTTACTTATTTTGTTTGGATCCTTTGCTTGAGGCGTGTTGAGTCCTTGTGCCTGAGCTTGTGGCTAGTACCAGTCATTGGTGTCCATGAAAACTAAAGTTTAGGTGTTGCATGCTGCATCCCCATGGCCACGCTTGACCCTTTTGGCTAGCGTGCTGTGAAAAGTGCAGAATATAGTTGTCCTTGGATATGTCTGTATATTGTTACCTATCAAAGACATGTTTTGATGGCTGACCTGAAGGCAACCCGAGTCCTACCAGCTTGAAAAACTTCTCCTTTTACTGACGTAGCAGAAATGCGTAGTGTTTGGGCGACGGTTGCGTTTCCCAAGCAGTGAATGCAGGGTTTGGATGCCTGCAGTACATACTGAGTGTTATGCTGCTGCTGTGTGGCCATGATAAGGCATTTAAAGTGCTTTTTCTTAGGAGTTGTTTTTAAAAATTAATTTCTTCAGTCAAATGTTCTCTTTTTTAGCATCCAACTTTTCCCCCTCTTTCTTCCAGTAAGAAGACAGAAGTTGTCAGTGGACGCTAGAACACAGCAAGGTTTAAATCAGTCCGGGTTTGTATTGATGATTTGCATTATGTTAGTTCTTAGAAGTCCTTCAGAGCCGGGTGGTGTTCTAGCACAGAGCAAAAATAGGTCCTAGCTAGCACTAACGGTTTTATCATCTAATTATAAAAAGAAACCAAGCTTTTTCTCGTTTTCAGAAGTCCAAAGATATTTTTGTAATGCTGTTTTGACTCCTTTATTTGTCAAAGCATGCATACCAGACTTGGAGACAGTATTCCAGTACCTGTCTTGCTGCTGCTTCTGAGGACTATGACTTCAGGTACTTACATATGGGTATATACAAGATATAAAGATACGGAGATATATATCCTTGTGTTCCCATAAATGGCTTTTCAGTATTTGTGGAGCAGTGAGCCGTGCTTACAACTGTGCATTGCCCTTTTGCCCTGTGGTTAGCTGACCTCCTCTCAGCTTTGGCTTAATCACTGCTTTTCAGAATACAGCTCTCAGAAATGTGACCATCTTCGCTGGGCCTTGGATGTCTGATGCGAAGCCGAGATGTGCTAAAACACGTGTTGGTCAAATGAGTGCAGCTACCCAAAAGATCCAGGTGGCTTTGAATAACTGACATTCTAATTTTTATCATGTGTCACAGATCTGCCTCATCTGTGAACGTTACCGGCTCTATTTCTCTCTTTTTTTGGTTAGATCTTTCGATAAGATATTAAATGATCTGGGTCAAATCCAGATCTACATGGGACCTTGCTGGATGATGCCCTGTTCACAGTTCCTGTTGAAAACTCTCTAGTACATAGATGGGCTGTGATCCATTTAATATGTGAGCATTGATTTTTTTGTTTTGTTTTGTTTTCTCCAGAGAGGAGGAAAGCCGTAACAGTATCAATAGAGTACCATTTTTATGCTGGTCATATCTGCTGGAAAGGAAGTTTTTAAGATTAAGGTGGTGTGATGCACGCTGTACAAGACACTTCAACCTCTCTTAGGAGACAACTTTATGTAACAGATTAAAGGTGAGGGACTTTCTGTGTTTGGTGTAGGCTTGGTAATAACAGAAAACTTAAGCTCTTAAGGAAGGAATGGTTTTGAAGATAACATCACTCTCCAGTTCATTCGGCTTTATGTGAAATTGCCAATATTTTGGTGACCTCTGACTCTCCTGTCCTGCCAAATTCAGATGACTGCAACACTGCCTACATACTTCATGTCATCACAGGTATTGCCATGTTGCTGAGACTTCTTTGAGACCCAGGCTGTTAATAGGGAAACCTTTGCTGTTATTTCAGGCTGCTCTGTGCAAGCCTAAGCTAGGCTGAATAAACCATAGATGACCTCTGATGCAACTTTATCTTTAGTCGATTGCCCCATTCCGCTACCAAGCTTACACAGGCCAGAGTCCCTAACCTGAGGTTTCTTTTTAGGGGAAAGTGATGGTGGAAGGCAAATAAGGCACAGTAGTTCTCCCACAGCTTCTCTCTCGGGGTAACTTCTGATTTGTCATGCTCAGAGCCTTCGCACCGCTTGGCTTATCCCGTTCTGCACTGGACCAAAAAGAGGGTTTAGTGCAAAGCACCGTGTATCTACCTCAGGAGTTATTTAGGCAGGGGTATTCCACAACAGTTATTTTGGGCTCTTTCCCCACATAGAGAAGCTCTAGTGCTTATCTCGATGGAACGAAAGTCAGGCCTGTGCTTCTAGATAAAATGCTTTCCCCTCCAACTGCCTGATGGCTTATCTCTGGTCTTGCAGCATCACTCGTAACCCTTCTCCTGACCCACTTAACTTGCTGCTTTTAGCAGAGCTGGGGTGGGGGTAGAGACACTTGATTCATGAATAATAGTCACTTTCTTTTTATGTGAAAAACTCTTCAAGTGCTCCACGGTCATATAATTAGGGGAGAAGTCTCTATTCTTAATCAGCTGATAAATTATCTATAGGAAAAGCTTTAAGAATGTATTTCTAGTACGTTTGGCTCATATAAATTATTGGGGTTTAAGCATTTTTAAGAATCTCTAACAAGGAAAATAACTTTGATAGTATCACCTGACATTTGTCATCTTGTTTTCTTTACCTGTTTTAAAAAACAAAACCTGTGTTATCTCTTTTCCATATCCAAAGTGATTTCTATGAAATCAGTACTTCAGCAGGCATAGCAATCTATAAGCCTTTTGAGCCTCAAAAAATAGATAAGGACTGAATACAGGTAGTCGAGGTAGTGAATACATTGTCTCTTAAATTTCAGTTTCAGCCCACCAGCAGGTACAGCCAATGCAAGCTTGTTTGTTAATCTATTTGGAATTAAGCTGGTACTTTTAAGCCATTTCCTAGTGAATGGTTATCTAGTAAAATGTTTTTATCAGCTGGAGCTGACTGGTGTTAATTCAGATAGTTTCTTGGAGGGACACCACATGCGTAGTTAAGCAGAATTCAGCACGGTTTCCTATTTGAATATTAATTTTTGTGAATGCCTCCGTTCTGCACAGCGTGACAGGGACTGCTCAGAAAATTCTCTTTGCCCTGAATCTGTGCAAACAAATCCAGGGCTGCGATAGAGATGATCCTGTTCACGCATTGCCTTCTGGCGAAACATGGAAGGATAAAAATTCTAGCAGTTGTGTGTAAGATTTTTAAATGTCAGGACTCTGGACCCTCTGGGATAGACTGCTGGAGAGGAAGCCATGGACACTGCAGTTGAAGACATGGCTATGGGGTGAGACTAACAGAAGAGCTTTCCCGTTCTTCCCAAAACCAGTTTAAGGGACTGGTTGGAGGGCTGCCAAGGTGCAGGTGACAAGACACTTGGTTGGCTTTATAGTTTCAGCTCCAGGGAAAGGAAAGGGGGGGTGTAATCGCGTGCACATCCAACTTCATTGGGAAATGGCAAAACAAGCAAGTAAATCGGTTAGTGAATATCTTCACGTGGCACACAGCCTTTTGCATTCTGGCATTTACAGTCATTACTTCTGTTAATCATACGAAGTGTCACCATTACGCCCACTGTTTCCCAAGGACAATTTCACCACGTCACCTTTGATTTTTGATTTTATTTTTTTTCCCATGCATTCCTTCATAGGTGGAGAGGAGGAATGAAACCTGCTTTACTCAGCCAGTGTGGAGCTAGGATTTCACTATGCTGGCATATTGAGTTGCAGCCATTTGTCACCTCCCATGTTCTTACTATTGCCTGTCACTTTAAAATTAATTCACTGCTATTCACTTCCTCCACCCAGATGATACCCATATTATTCTACTTACAAGGCACCACCCGATGCTTCATTTGGGGAGGATGGAGAGAGTGAAAGAGTGAAAACCAAAACCCAACAACTGCACTGTGAACCAGTATAATTAATATATCCCATACGTGACATTTGATTTAAACAGTATTAATAATGAAGCTAGCATTGCTTCCCCAGATATTGCAATGTAATATTGTCTACACAAGGGAGTGGAAAGAGGAAAGGAGTCAAATCTTCCTTTCTGAATTTGTACAGGTTCTAGCACTCCCAGGTCTTGGTGGATGGCTGGGGCAATTTGGCATTAACACTGTGCGAATCGTAGTTATATTGAAGAGTAACCATCTTCTCTGTGCCATTGCCAAAGTCACTTTTGGTAGCTGTGCTCTGAGTCAGGCTGGAGTTTTCTGAACCACAGAACAGTTGAGGTTGGCAGGGACCTCGAAAGATCCCCTCCTCAAGAAGGGTCACCTAGAGTAGGTTGCCCAGGGCTGTCCCCACCTGGGTTTTGAATATTTCCAAGCATGGAGTGGTCGCAACCTCTCCGAGCAACCCTTGCCTGTGTTTGACTGCCCTCACAGTTATAAATGTGTTTTTCTTGTGCAAAGATCACGGCGGCGTTGGGAAACAGGACGCCCACGTGGAGCAAGGCGGGGTGTTGCACGCGCCGGATGGATAAGATCAGGGCAGAGCTCCTTTTTCGGTTGGCGCCAGTTGCTGGGCTCCGCTCCCTGCTTGCAGCACGTGTAGCGGCGGGGAGCCACCTTATCTACCAGCCCTGAGCAAGGAAGCCTCAAACCACGGCTGGGAACATTTTGAAACCGATTTTTGTCACCCTAGAGGAAACATCATAGGGGAATAACAGGCCCTTGTAGCTGTAAACCAGTGATGACAAGATAAAGGCACCCAGCTCGTCCTTTGTACATACGTAATAGTGCAACAGCAACTAATTTTAATCCCTTTATTTCAGGGTGGGGAGGAACTGGGACATTTCTCTTTCTCAGCTCGTCTCACTATTTTGTTTTCCAATGTAACGTATGTGTACACCTATTTTTTTAATGTATATATAGGTATGTAGGAGGCCTGGGGGTCTGTATGCACATACAGAGAAGTAGGATGTGTTAAAATGGTGATTATTTGTATGGCGTTTGAGGAAACACAACCATGGAAGTCAAAAGAAGGATTCCTACTGTGTTGTGTGGAGCATCTCGGGTGCCACTCAGAGCCCAGAGACACGGCGCTGAAGGCTTTGCTGGACTCTGTTCACGTGTCACCTCAAGCCAAATTCACAGAAGTAAGTTTTGACCAAAGGCAGGACCTTTCTCTGCTCAAAGAATGCCTTATGCTTGTGGTGCAGTTTTAGAAAATAGGTAAACAGTGGAAAATGCCCAAAGAAGGCAAAATGTGGTTCAGAAAGGGTTCTTCAGAAGACAAGTTGGTTTGATCTGATGATTGTCATCAGGTGATTGATAGTTGTCACTGCTGTCCTCATTAAAATAATGGACCAAGTATTAAATTTCTGTGGAGAAGTGAGGGAAGGGGAGCCAGATGGATGGGATCATATAAAAACCTGCAGTATTCCAAATAGAATTGATTCACTTTACTCACAAATAAGTACCTGAATCACTATGAATCAATACTAATGGAATCAATAAAAGTATCTCAATTTAGTCTAGTCTAAAATCTATTTCAAAAAACAACCAAAGGTAGGGTCTCGGAAAGCGTTTTAATACACTGATGCATTAAATACTGCTGTCAGGTAAATTCAGATTATCCTGGATAAGGGTATTATAACACAGAATGAAAACAGGCAGCAGAGACAAAAAAGCAAAGAAACTGTTAGAGCCGATTTCTTGGGAAACCTCAAAAAGGGTGATGTGAGGAGTGGTAGTGGTGGAGTCCCAGCACCAGCTAACATTTTGTACTGCCAGCAGTGTTGCTGCTGTTGGCTCCACGCTTCTGCAGCAGTAAGAGAGGATAACTCAGTCTCCAGCAATGCCAAATAATACTATTTTATTTAACTTTTTAAATTTTACCAATAGATGAGAAGTATGTCTTGTTTTTCTGCAAAACTTAGTCATCTCTGACACACCTGGCACCACTTCTGTTTTGAAAAAGGTGGTGTCATTTCCCAAATTGTAATGACTCCTGAATTCTTTGAAACCTAATTGCGGAGTACGTTAATCTGGTTTTTACAGTGTTTTTTAATGTGAATTGGTGTCGGTGCATGTTTCTGCCCAGTTTGCAATGTGTGCTACCCAAAAAAGATTAAGTTAACGTGAAAGCCAAACCAAAAGCTGGACTAATGAAAAGGTCAAATATATTATTAAGCATTAAAATTCTGAGAAGTCCCTGTTGTGCAGGAGATCGTAACAAGAAGAGGAAACAGCACAGCATGAGTGATCTCTCGTGATAAAGATCTGGTGAGCAGAGAAGAGCAGAGGAAGTGGAGCATGTGTGATGATTCCTGTTACAGGACGCGGCCCTCCTCCCCGCCAGGTGGTCTGCTCAGGGCTTTGGCTGAAATACGCTGGAATTTGGTTAAACTGAGAAATAATTTTACCTTTTTGCTTATTTCATCAAGCGAATGGGAATCTTTGTTTTCATAGTTGCAGAAAGGCATCTGAGGCTGAAGTTGTCCGATCCCAATAAAGCATCCTCTTCTCCTCTGGCCACCAGTGCCCCTCGGAGCTGACCTGGAAGGAGCTGGTGCCACGTTTCACCAGGATCACTGTCTCTGTACCATGCCTCGTGTGTAATTCAGACCCCTATTTTCTGACACCTGGGTTGGGACTACCTAGTGCTGTCCCATTTTGGCACCAAACAGGTTGGTACCCAATTGCCAGGGCTGGTGACAAGTAGGGCTACAAACGAAGACTCCGTTTAAGCTCTTCTTGTGAAAAACTCCAAAGGTTTTAAAGCCCCTGTTGTTACTGTAGGGCTCGAACGGGTTTGCAATATTTAGACACATCATCTAAGGGATGAGCAAAAGTTGGTTAAATGACCTCAAATATAAAGAAATAAATTATTATTACTGTTGCTCAGTACAATCTGCTGTGTACCTCCACCATGGAGGTTTGTTTTTGGGGTCACTTAATGATTGGCCTCTGCTTTTACCTGCAGGCAAACTTGATGAACAAGGCAAAGATGACAGAGGTCTACCTATGTCCTTCTGGACTGTAGCTGTACTTCATCCAGTAACGTAGCGATGCCAACTCTCAGAGGGTGGAGTGAGATAGTATGACCTCTGAGGGTTCCATCCACTTCAGATACCCTGCCTCAGACCAGACCTGGGCTCAGCTCTGCGGGTGAGTGGGTAGCTGAATTTCCTCCTCCGATGAGGGTGCTGACCAGATTACGAGCAGGATGCTCTTCCCATTGCTAGCAGATGTGGGGTGCACTCTTGGGGTTTTGCAGCCCTGCTGAATGGCAGAGCGGTAGCGGAGGCATTGGTGTTTCTTTCCCTGCCCCTCCATGTAGGCACAAGGACACAAGAAAGTGAATTGAGGAGGAAAACAGTCAAATTTCACAAAGTTCACCAGCCAGCCACGGGTGATGAATAGCTGAGGGTTGCTCACAACAGACTGGGTGGGGTTTGCTAATTCACCCACGCGTGCGGTTCACTGGGGGGTGAGAAGAGGCAGTGGCGTGGCAATATGTCATGAGAGGCACTGAGGCAAGCATGGAGCGAGGGGAAGAACCTGCTCTGTGCCCAGAGAGGAGAGGAATCTCCTCATCTATTGCCTTGAAAAATTTAAGGTGCTGGTGCGTGCACAGAGACGCAGGCACCGGCCAGGAACCCATGTTGGTTTAGGGGTTTTAGACATGAATAAGGCCATTCTAAAAAAAAAGAAGGTGAAAAAAATGTCTGCATCCACCATGAAACAAAAACCAAAGATCTGAACAAAAGCCTAATTGATGCTGATTGATTTTCATCCTTCCATGCTTTTATTTCTCCTTGTTGCTTGCTGTCTAGTGTTTTCCCTGCCTTTGGAGATGCTAGCAAAGCAGCAAAACGGGAATTGAAACCCTGGCGATGCAATATTTTCCAGATACATGTACATTTTGCTATGCAGAGCTGAAAAGGAAAAATTCAAAGCCAGCCCTGAGATGTTTCCGTTTCAGGCCTCCAAATAATATTCCAATCCTCTTGCGAGCACTTCAGGACAGAAACTCTCTTGCTGTGTGTGTAGATAGCAAAGAAACGAGCCTTTTCTGATCCTACCGTGGGAACCCCTTACATTAGGCTGTCCTATCAGCCATGCAGCTCATTTGAAGATCCATGTGACTCGCCTTCTTAAAAATAAATAAATAAACCAATCTTTCCAAAACCAAAGAGCTTCCTTTCCCCTCCTTCAGATGAGGAAGGAGCCCTCCTGGTGAGGGCTCTTTTTAGGTCAAGAACCTGCCTCTGGTGTCAGGCGGCAGCTTGTCAGGGCGGGATTTTATTTTAAAATTTTTTTTCTTGGATGAATGATTGACCTAATTCGGGAATTCTGAAATTATTATTATTCTCTCTGAGCCTGAGAAACACCCCTGTAATTTCTCACGGAATATGCTTTGTGGCAGAAAAATTGCATTCCCTCCCGCGCCGACGCGTGAAACGTATCCTTATGTAAAGAGCAGCTTGGCTCATCTGTTCATTGCTCCATCAGACTCTGCGGCCGTATGTAAACGCTTGGCGTGTTTGTTTGTGTGCTGGTGGTTAATGCTCATTAAGCGAGGAGACTAATAGCACTGCCTGGAGCCAAGCAAAGTGGAAGGCAGTTGCCTTACGAATTTCCCCAGCTTGATTTGGCAAGCGCAGGCAGCGCTTAACCTGCGGCACCCCTGCTGCTCCTCTTGACAGCGTCAGCTCTGCGAGCTCGTGCCAGAGCCCGAGGTGACTTTATGGACGATGTCTCCCTGCACAAAAGGCGCTGATGACCAGGGTGGCGGAGCGGTGGGCTGCTGCTGTATGAGGGATAGTGATGGAGCTGTCCTGGTGGCCTTGCTCCGCCTGGGTTTCCTCTGTTTTTCCAAGCTGTGGTCTCCTCCACCGTCTGCTGCTCCTCCCAGGCGTCTTCCGCTCCGTTTCCTTCGGGCTTTGCTGGCTAATTTCTCCTACAGCTGCCTCTTTTGCACTCAGGGGATTATGTGTGACAGCGGAGGGGAAACTGAGGCACCTGGCTGTAGAGTGTGTTGTGTGAGATATGTCAGCACTGGTGTAGTGCTAAACTATGAGAAAATACCACCAGGCTGACAGGTCAGAGGAAGATCAGGGTGCTGATAACTCTCTGCTCTCTCCAGACAGGAGAGATGGGCCAAGGCTGAAAACCTGGCGTAGCACCAAGGGCCATATGGGTTTCCCCAACCTATTTGCATCTGATGCACTTAGAGAAAAGGTTCAGTTAGGGACAAAGATGAGAAGCACTTTGGTTTTGCTCTGAAGTTTGATTCTCGGGGATAAACAAGCGTTAGGTACCCAGAACAGGTTTTTCCTCAAAAAAATTGTACCTGTGAAGTTGGGGTGTCCCTGAGCTGGCCCATATCTGTCAGTAAGCGTGGGAACGGCAGCGATGAGAGGTGTCCGCAGAGACAATGCCCAGGGGATGTGCCTTATCGAAGGCATCAGATCCCAGCTCTGACAGCTATGAAATCGCCTTGTCAGCTGCGCGGGGTGGATGAAATGCAGAACAGACCCTGCAAGGGAGCTAACGTGTCAGGTGGTTATCAAGGAGCCGGGCTCCAAATGGAGTCACTCGTTTCTAATGTTAGCGTTTTATTAGAGTTGTCTTGTTTGGACTTGGCAAGATTTGAAGAAGTCTCGTCTTGTGACAGGATTGCTTGCAGGTGCATGTGGCAAAGGCTGGGGTCTGACTTCAGGCAGGCGTTGAAGGTAAAACGTAGCGTGATGCTCCCTGCCGTGGCTGGAGGCTTCCCGAGGGACGCTGGGGGACACGGCGGCAGAGGACCCTGGGCGTAGGCTGGCAGCAGAGCACTGTGCTTGAGGAGAGCGGGTTGAGGCGTTGTGCATCACTTTGAACCAAGGGAGAACTTTTCTCCAAGATCGCTTGGGAGGAGAAGAGCGGCGGGAGTCTTCACCGAGGTTTCGGCTGCTCGGGATTGGACTGGGCACACAGCAGGTGGATGTGGCAGGAAAGGTGGCAGTGCCCGGTTCTGCCTGCCCTGGAATTCTGGCTGTGGCCATGCTGAAGAGGCCGAGCTTTGGTCCAGGCGTGTGCAGAAAACCAGGCCTGGGTAAATGTCATGCTGGTTTAAAAAAAAGGCAATTAAAGAAGAGCTAATCAGTCTTGGTGGGTGTGATTGGGGATTCTGCCGTATGTGGAGCATCTGGCTTTAAGTCTCTTGGGGTAAAACCCATCACGATTTTCTCTTGTAGAAAGGGGAAAATCTCAAGTCTGTTGAGAGAGACTCCGCTGGGTGGTCAAAGAACACACAAATGAGGTCTGAAGGGGATTGTCCTCAATGCTTATGGTTAAGCAGGTGGTTACAGTGCAGAGTGTTAATGCTAGAAAAACTAGGCACTGCTTACAGCATCCATAGGTTGTTTCTATGATAAGCTGTGGCTGGGATGTAGAAAAGTGTCTAAGGGATTTGGGTACCAGTCTCTCTCGTTTTGTCTGACAAGTTTGGGCTTCTCAGCTTTCTGCAAACGTTAACATAACTTATCTGGATGATGAGCGCTTATGTTCAGGTTGTTATCTCTAGATAATTTTGAGTCTCACTGAGTGATGGTGGCTGCATAGTAAAAGTTACCTTTTCTCCTGGATGAGTTAGTCTTGAGTGACAGTTTCACTCTTTCAATGTGCAGAAGCGATGCCTCTGATCTTCAGACAGAGGTTGAAAATTAGGTCTTATGTTTGGTGAAAATAATTTAATCAATGAGATATTGGACAAAAGCTTTTTTTCTTTTTCTTCAGGAAAGAGAACTATCCTGCTCAAATTCTTAATCTGAAGAATTGAAGTGCCACATTGAGGAGTGAATCTCAAGCATGACAAAATCCCAGGAGTGAAGAGTTATGGAAAGGTGAGATACCTCCATCTTCATCATTGCTCTGCTGAAGGTTTTGTGGTCCTTTTTTTGAACTGGGACGACTGCCCCTTGGTGTGGTGCTTAAAAGGATCTTGTCTTGAGACATGCATCTCTTCCTACCCATTCACAGCCCAGGGGACATCTGCATCCACTCCAGGCTCAGGCTTCTGCTATGGGGACCAGCCTGTTGAGAGCCCTGCTAAGGCTCAAGGCTGCAGCCCTTCAGCCCCTTTCTCAAGAGCCTGACCTGGTAACGTCAATGAAAGCATAACCATGGCCTCTGAGAGCCCTCTGACTCATATATATCTCTCTAGAAGCACATCCCTAAGTACTGATGTACTGAATGCAGAATAGAATAGCACTCTTTCTGGAGTAAGAGTTGATTTATTTTAACTTGACTTAATACGTGTTCTTATTCTAGCTTAAGAGCATCCAGAAAAGCTCTTCTAGTCAATTTTCAAGTGTCAAAAACCTGTTTTTCTTGGTCTCACAAACTCTTCTTTGAAATGGGAATAACTTGGTCTCCCATATGGTGTTGAAAGCTACTTCATAGCGGAAATCTCCTGTATATTCATACAAAATTTTAGAGGAGCAGGTGGAAATTATCTGGCAATTAAAGTTAGTGCTATGGAGCTAGGACTTGGAATGACATAGTCAGTCTATTCAAAGTTCACATCTTCCACTGCCAGCAGTTGGTTACGTGACTGTTCATCGTGCTGCTCCTCAAGGGGGAAAAAAAGCCCTTGAAGAGATGAAAAAAGATTTCAGCTGATTTTTGATAACTGCATTTGAGCAGATCTTTACATTTATCTGAAAGGAAATGGTTAAAAGCAGTTCTTTAGCAGTGCGGGCTCTGACATCATTCTGCAGACTTATTGGGGTATTAACAAAGAGAAGTAGCTTTCTGTGAATGCAGGAAGTGGCCTCCAATAAAGTTTACAAAATTTCACAGAAAAACAGACTTAAAAAGGTCAATACTCTCCTCAGCCATTCATGTCTAATTTTATTTTGAGCGGCAGATTTCTCTACTCACTTAAAATACTCAGGTCTGAGCAATAGTATAGGACTGTTGCCATCATCCTGAAGGGGAAGTGTTCATCATCCTCTTGCAGCAGCAGCTAAAGGTGTATCAGTCACCATTTTCCAGAATTGCACGGTATTTTCGTGACTATTTGTAGCTAATGTTAGATCACCAATGAAACATTTTTTTCCATTGCAGAAATGGAAAACTTTGGGATTTTTTTTGTTTGTTTCTCTGGCTTTTTTCAATTTACACAGAACTAATTAGTGTCCCTGAAAGGGTTTGCTCAAACTTTTCAAACTAATGAACTATTTCAGAATGCATGACTTGTAGGGAGGAATAACCATGTATCAACAGCTGGTTTGGCTGGAAATTGGTTTACAATATTGTTTCAAATATATAAAAAATGAAGGCCAGCACTCCAATGAGGCCTCATCAATGGACAGGAAGATTTGCTACCTGTGTCTTGTAGACACTGCTCCTGTTTAAATTTCTCTCTGATGTTACGGTGAGGAGCATCGTGGTGTTGACGTGCTATGAGAGTCCCAGAGAGCCTCCTCGGCAGTGTGGATGCTCATCCACTCCTGACTATGGGATGGATGGACTACATGGAGCCCATCACTGCAGCTCCCACTTTTCACTTAGCAGCGTCTCATCTGCAACTGCAAAACAGGAGCAAAGCTGCATGGCTGGTGGGAATGGAGGAGGTCCCATGAGGGTTGGAAACTGTACTGATGGAGGGAAGTGCTTCGGGGTCAGCCAGGAGGGTTTTGAGAATCAGCTGGGGGATGTCATTCTAAATCCATAAAACTGCATATTCACTTCACCATGTGAGTAGTAAAAATGGGTATGAGCAACCGAGGTGAGACCAGTTCCCTGGCCATCAGATGCTCAGGTGGGATCCTAGAGCTATTCAGGGCCTGATGCTCAGAGAGCCGAGGGCTTGCTCCATCCCACCGGGGGCAGAAGGTGATCAGGGAGTTCAGCACTGGCATGAGTGGTCTTGGAAGAAGAGAGAGTTTAGCTGGCTTAAAGTTAAGCAATGAAAATAAAAAATCACGACCGATCTCAGGTGGAAGTTGGTGCATTTTAAATATGGCATGGTTCTTTATTGCAACCTGTGTAAGAGTTTGCTAATACCCCTTATTTATTATAGAAGCTGAAAGAAATAGCTTTGCACAGCGGGATAAGCATGCATTTGACTTGGTTCCAGGTACGACGATAGCTAAGAGCCATCAAAACTAGGAAGAAAATAGCTGCCAACAGTCCTGTCTAACTCAGATGATCCTGATTTTCTACTTGCTCTGTCAAACCCTGCTCCCTCATTCCTTTCTGATGGAGCCAAGGACAGAATTTCCCTTCAAGAGCAACTTTTGTTCCTATCAGCATTAACCGTGTTTTTCCATAGGATACGAAGAGCTCATAAGAAAGAAAACTCTCTCTGCCTTCCTCTGCTTCACTGGCGAGAAATGCTGGGTACCGAGCACGGAGGACACGCGGGATGGAAAGAGGTTTGACCTCTAAGGTTCAGAGCATGCCAGCAGACAGCAGCAACACATCTAAGATGATATTCAGGAAGGCATTTTCGAAGAAAAAAAGATTTGCCATTGGAAGTTACTGAAGGACTATTGCCACCAGAACTACTCTTTTTTGCCCCTCCTCCCTGAAAAGGACAGTGAGAGGACAGGTAAGCCTTCACCACCCCTTGGCAAGAAAATGTCTGTGCTGGGGAAATGGGTACGTGTGGACTGGGAGGATGCTAGAAGATGGGCACTGTTAGGCTACAGGATTCTGTTCTGAAATAAACCCAAAGCCTGAGTGTTTGATGTTTCCTGCACAGAAAATTAATATATTTTTGCAGCTGTTTACGATGGGGATTATATGTGTGCTGTGCAGTTGCGATGTTTTGTCTTGCACGCTCACGTAGCATTGCAGCTGGAGGTTTATGGTGCGTTTTCTCTTGTTGTGGGAGGAACACCTTCCCAGACAGATAATGGATGCTATGTATTTGGATGACCAGCTAGGTAAGGAGATATATAAAACAAGAATGAAAAATATGACATTCTAACTGCAAAAATATAAACTTGAGGCATTTGGGCACTTTCGTAGTCCTTTAACATAACTTGGACACAGATGGTTAAAAGTTGGCTAAGAATGTTTACCCCTAGCCACAGATCGAGCAAAATGCCTATTTTATGCCTTTTTTCCTCATCAGGCTGTTTAAACCTGCTAAGAAATTAGTTTTGACTATGAGTTTTCAAGCATAATGTGAGCTGTACACTTTCTTTTTCTTCTAACATGTAAAATAATTGGATTTTGAACAATGTTGTAGCTTTGAAGCTAGTCAGATGTGTAACTCATGGTTATGAAATACGGAGGGAGTTTCAGGTCATTCTTTGAGGGTGAAGATGCTAAAGCAAGCCATGAATTGGAGCACTTTAGTTCAAATACTTTCTTGGCTGCAGTTTTTGCTTTGTCCTGTGACTTTCCATCCTTTGACAGGATATTTGGGATAAAAGCTGTCCTGAAAAAAACCCAACTTTTAAGTAGTAAATAACAATGCAGTAAAAGTGTAGGGTGTGTGGCATGTATAAGCTAGACACCACCTGTATGGGAAAGCTTATATTGAAACTTTGAACATGCAGTCTGTAGTTTTGAAGGAGAAGATACGGGGTTTTTGCCTTGTTTGAGGAATTTGGTCTTGAACAGAATAATATTGCCTTTAAAAGTCAATAGTGGTCATGTCTGTCTTTCAGAAATCTGTGCAGGTGTGTAACTCGGTACTTCTGTACCCACAGGTATTTCTCCATGTCTGTCTTCATGGACTAAGACTCAAACACACCACACTGAAGTGCGATAATGTTGCTTAGGGAAACTGAAGATAGCCTTTTCTTGAAATCCTATCTCCTCATTGCTAGATGCACCTGAAAGTGCATGTTATTAACTGCCCTTATAGTCATAAGCTCTATAGTTAGAAGCTATACATGTAGGTATATGCTATAGTTATAAGTAGCTATAAAGTACTTGGATACCCAAAAAACTGTGGAGGTGGGAAGGATGAACTGTTTCAGGAGGGCTTGGGCAGAAATAAGAGCCCATGCTTAGGGACACGACTCCCCTGTTACAGATGTGCAGGAGGGGAAAGTGCATTGAAGGGGAGCCTCGGTGTACGGCAGGGACCCTGGGGATGCTCCTGCCATGGCTCCGGCGGTAGCGTCTAGCTTTAACGGTTGTGCGCCTTTTTGCTATTATTTAATGGTTTGGGCTTGCTTTGGAGTGAATTTTTAACATCAGTGCAGAGTGTAAGGGCTGCTGCTTTGCATCTGTAAGGAGAAGAGCAGCATGTTTGTTCCTCAGCTGCTGTCAACGGGATCTCAGGGCAAAGAAGGAGGAGGACAAAATGTGTAAGTTTGGATGATGAACCCCTTTCAGGGGGGAACTGCTCAGCCAGCAGTTTC
Source organism: Phaethon lepturus (assembly GCF_000687285.1). Lineage (NCBI taxonomy): Eukaryota > Metazoa > Chordata > Aves > Phaethontiformes > Phaethontidae > Phaethon > Phaethon lepturus. The sequence continues at coordinate 137,476 of NW_010546908.1, forward strand.
TATAGCTTTACAGCCAGTGTTTAGTGTGGGGATGGCAGGGGATTTCTTCTCATCTCACCCAGAGAAGAAATCTGTCAAATCCGCAGCAAAATCCATCAGTCCCAAGTTCTTCCCCCTCCAAAAATCCTTGTGCTCCACTCACCTGCCCCTGCCCAGCACATGGCTCTGGTGCTTCCCAGCCCCTTGCTCCTCCATCCTCCACACTTTTCCGAGGGGCTTCAGATTGGGGATGCAGGTCTCTCTTCCCCTCCCCTCTCTTCCTGTGGTGGATTTAACCCAATCCAACCCTGGAGCCCGGGGTGGCACCCCTGATGGTGTGAATCCGCCAAAATCTGAAGTCAAGTGGGTGGAGGGGAGGGAGAGATGATAAATGAGTCCAAAAATGCTGTTCTCAGTGCACAGTAAGTGCCACAGGGCTCTGGAGTAGATCTGAAACCTGAACTCCCTGGTATGTGCAAGCCGTCTCTCCCAGCAAGTAGCTCCCTTGCTCTTTGGCAGCCCGAAAGCAGCCGGGGAAGGCAGCGTAGTCGCAGTCATTATTTTATGACATGTCAGAAAAAAGCCTGTGGAAAGAGACACATGGACTTCCCAGTTCTCTGTTCCAGCTTTTTGCACGTCTATGTCCTTAAAAACACAGTCCAGACAGGCACAGCATCCTCTTCTGAGCCCGCAGCAATAGGTTCACAAGCTCAGGTCCTTTGTGGACTCTCTCAGGCACTTGTCATTGGTCTTGTAGACACAAATTGGTGGTAACTGAGAAGATTTTGGTTTTCCTGAGGTTAAAAGTCACGTTTTGTCAGCAGTGGCTTCAACTCTAAATTATGACAAGTGTCGTCTGGGCACGATCTGACACACAGCTTGCCACTTGCTAAATCTGGAATTAAGATGCCACTTTGGATCAAAACAAAATCCCCTGATATTAAGATATTATAGCTACTTTTTCTCCTGTACGATACTGAAGCTACTATTTAAAGGTGTTTTAGTGGGAAGCATCCACTGATGCTGATGGCAGCTCTCTCTGCTATCTGTCTATAGGATTCAAGACATTCTTGTTCAGTTTCTAGATGCCGTGTCCACATGCCAAACTTAAAGATAGAGTTTTTCTCAGGAGGTTTTTAGGTCTGTGACTCGCATTGGTCAGGGATCATGGTGCAAATCCTATTTCTTCTTTCAAGGTCAGCACAATCGAGCCATATGATCTGGCTGTGCTCTGGCCACGGTGTTCACCCCTGAAGTACCACTGTCTGGTGGCAGAAATGAAATAGGCTCATTTGGGTTTCATAGGTGACACCCCCTGTTACCCAAAGACCACAAGGTATCTGCAGGAGTGTGTCTTTAATACGGATCTAACCACGCTTCAGGAGAATTCCCCTGGGGGTTGCAGTTCACACTTGACATTACTTACTAATATTTATTTTTGAATGCAATGTGTCCTCTCGAAGAGGAGACTCAATATGGAAAAAGTCAAATTCCCATGAATGCGACACTGGATCTGACCCAGATTTCTGGCCAGAAACTCTGATCAGTGTGAAGTAGCTACCCTGAAGTTCTTGCTCTCTAATTAGGGAGACGTCAGCAAGCACACGGCTAAGCAGCAGTCTGGTAAACATAGGGATGTTTTTATTAAACAGCTTTGGGATACAAAATTATTTATACTGACCTTGTTTTCCAACTCTTCAGAGGCCCAAGGAGAAAGCTTGAGACTGTAAGAAGTAAGGCTCCTTCATTATACTGCTTCCCATCTGTCGGGTTAGTTTTTAGGATCTATACGTATTCATCTCTTGGGGAGTAATGGGGATTTCACAGGCGAGAAAGACGTGAATGAAACTTTGTTTATCAATGAAGGGTCTAAGAGCGCTTTCATGCATCATACGGACACGAACTGTGAGTAAGCTTGGGTTACTTCCGTGCTGTATTGAAGAGCAAGTAACCTGTAACTGCTGGATCCAGAAACACGGATGGATGGAGGCTCTGAAGTGGGACCTCAGGTTCCCTTGCAAAGAAATCAAAGCCTTTGGGTTGCAAGAGGAAAGAGAGAAGATGAGGTAACCCCTCCCCTTGGTGTTGTGATGATGATTACCTAAAGACATCATGTAAGGCTGCAATTCTCTTGAACGGTTGAGGGGATGATGGGCTGCAAGTACTCTGGCGGTATAACCAGTGAGGGCAAGCCCTAAGCCCGGGTAAAGGGTATGATTTTCCCAAGTGATTAAGAGACTCATCATTTCCACTTCAACCCCTGCGATAACTTCAGGGGATATGTTTCCCTTTTTCCTTTTCGGTGCTCGGTGGGTTAAAGGAGGAGCAGCCACCACCTCTGAAAGGCAGAGCGGCACGTGCACCCAGACACCGCGGGGCTGTGAGCCAGGTCCCGGCGAGCATCGGCTGGGCAGGAGGCTGTGAGAAGCAAGCTGGGCCCCCCGGATCTGGCGCGGCTTCTTGCGAGAGGTGACGTGATACCAGGCCCGATGAACTGCCTGGCAGTTCGTGTTCGCTTTAATGGAACTATTTATTCCCTTTCGGAAAATGTAATTAAAAGTGAAATCACCCATTTGACACACGGTTTATTGGCCCCATCTCGTTAAAGTCTACTGGGGAGAGAAGTGCTGCAGCGAGCGCAGGTGGGATCTCAGTGAAATCCTGTGCCTGAAGTACATTCCTAGAGCATGTGCGGACCAGGGGAAAGAAAGATGGAATAAAAATAAGTAATGCTGGCTGCAGGAAACAGGTGAAATTGTTCCCTATTAGACCTAGCGTGCTTCTCCTCATTGCCATCCCCGGTGAATAGAGGCAGGAGAGGGGCAATGCTGCACACGGGAGGTAGTCCCCACGCTGTGCTCAGAGCTGCCAAACTCCAAATGAGTTTTTACCATCCTTCTGCACCGCAGGGGCCACAGAGTAGCTGTTTGCCTCTTGCCCTGCTCTTGCTAGTCTCTCAGGTATATTCCTGTGATTTCAGAAAGCTCGGTCAGCCCTGTGTAAACTGGAGGCGATCTCTCTGGCACTTTTGCTCGGCGTTGGTGTTCAGCAG
>NW_010546908.1:140537-150972 GCF_000687285.1 Phaethon lepturus
TTGATGCTGATTTTTCCCCTTGCAGGGACGGGGAGGTGCGTTCCTCTGCGCATGGCTGGGGCGTGTGTGGGAATTGCGAAACCAGGAGGGGAAGGCAGCTCTGGCAGCGGTTTAGGACCGGCTCTTAACCTTGCAGCAGTTACGGCGTGCTACAGGAGGAAGGTCCTGAGTAACATCAGGTCATGTCCACTGAAATCTGGTTGCTGGAGGCTATGATGCCATCACTGCCTGCACTAGCAGGCTTAGAGTAAGGTAGCCTGTCTGCTCAAGATGTGAGGACCTGTATATGCTGCAGTATTGATGTTCTTGACCTCTTTCATTGAAGGACCTTGAAATGAAGGTAACTCCTGAGTGCTTTAGAAATAGACCCATGTAAGTTAGGAAGTGGCATCTTTTAAAAAATCAGTATGCAACCCGTGCTGTAGCTTTTCCTACCCAACTTGGAACACATTACGTGAGTTTAAATGAGCAGTGAAGCGCATGGTGTAGAGCCACGTTCAGTGACATGGAGTCCATCTCCATCAGCCTTTTCCTCAATACTCTGTACCTCTCTGAGCCCAAATGCTTTGGTGTTACTCTGGCAATAGGGAAGCTGGTTGTAACATGCATCACCAGAACAAACTGATTTTTATTTCAGTATTGCCCTCACTTTTTTTTACTGCTCTGCCAGTGCTTGGTGTTTCACCTAGCGCCTGTCTTCAGAGAACTGGTGGAGCATGGAGGACTTGTTAGATGTTAGAAAGCACGGGCTTTGCTCAGGTGGCTGCAGCTCCCAGCCCAGTGCTCTGCATCGCCCCTGGCTCCGCTTCTCCCCAGCCACTCGCACAGGCCCTCCTAGTGCCTCCTGAGATGCGCCTGGGTCTCTTCTGGGCACCTGGGTACCATCAGGGGCATGTCCCTAAATCACTGTGCACGGGTGAAAACCTTGGCAAAGCAGGAGGCAAGTAACCCTTCCTCCCCAGTTCTCGAGTTTGGAGGCAGTGTTGGGGTTCCCTGAGGAGCAAGCAGTCTGTTCGCTCTTAAAAACTAGGGGAGTTACTCCGTTCGGCGTGACGGTGGTGTGTGCCCGCCGCCTTAGAGGCAAAGCAGTCGTGGCGTCTCGCCCTCCAGCAGCGAGCTGCGTTCAGCCTTTCCCGCAGCTCCTTCCAGTTCTCTGCAGCCGGGTTGCTCCAGGCTAGAGCAAGCCTTGGGAGGAGGCGCTTTCCCTGAGCCGGCGAGCGAGGGAGAGCTCTGCAGAGCTGCTGTCGGGAAGCGGGGAGAGCTTTCCTTCTGCTCGCTGCAGAGCTGGGCTCTTCGGCACCCCCGGTTTATTAACCCTTGCTCTCACACCTGTTCTCGCTCTCACACCTCCGGAGCTCCGGAGCCACTTCTTGCACCTCCCACAAGTGCACATGCTCTTGCTCCAAGAGCCTCCCTGGATTTCGGACCTGTGTGTGATCAGAATGAATTAGACTTGGCTGAAGCATGGGATTATTGCAGACCTGTCACTTCACAGTATGTTCCTGTTACAGCCCACACTCGTGTTTGCTAGTATTTTAAAGTAAACTTTAATTAGCATCTTCCACAGAGTGTGAATAAATTGTTTTGTTGTTGTTTTAGGTTTGGTTTTGTTTTAAGGAAAAGAGTGTTTACTCACCGAGGACATGTTTCCAAACTCTTCGTCCACTCTAGTCCTGGTTTTCACTGTGCGTATTATGGTGAAGCTCTGTGTGATGCTGTCGGTGGGAGCAAGGTGGCTCAGCGGTAGGGTAGGACATGCCATGGAGGCACATGCAAATGCTGGAGTATTTTTGGGCCGTGTTGGAGCAATGCTGTCAGACTCCTGATGGTCAAGGGTCACCCACCTACTAGCAAACTATCCCAGGAGAGTCACTCCAGGTTGAGTAGATCTGTGTCTGCCTCAGTTCGATGTAGCAGTCCCTTTAGTCAGATGGGCACGGCTTGGGCTCAGTGCCCTCAAAGGTCTTAAATATCTTAGGATCCTCTGTCTAACAGTGCTGCAATCCAGCGACACTGGAGAGATCTGCCCCTTACTGTAAATAACAGGTCTGAGATGCTCTTTGCAAGGGGTCTTGAGTGTGTTTTCCAGCCTTCACTCCAGAAAGGGGGAATCTGGTGTCTGATGTGGTCCCGAGATCTGCTCATAGCAAAGGGATGCAAAGGAGGTTTTGTACATGACTGAATTCCTGCAGAATTATTTTACTGCTGAAATTGAGTGTATTAATACTGTGCAAAAGTTTCTACCCAGCCAACCCATTTACCAGATTGAATTTATGAAAATGGTGGAATAATGGATTGGAAGGGGATGAGCCACAGACCTGTTCTCCTTCTTTATGGGGAGAACGTTAAGGAAGGGCTGAGAAACCAGGCTGGGGCTGGGGCGTTACCTGCTAGTACTGGCACAGCGTAGTGATCCCCACCCCATACCATCTATTTTAAAAGGTGGTGTGTGACATGAGGAAGGTAAACCCACTGCCTGGAATACTGAAGGCAGGAAGAAGTAAACTAGCAATGGGGAAAAAAAGGCTAAATTTAAAAGCTTGGGTGGTAAGCAGAATTTTTCAGAGGAAATAAGGTGTTGACTTGGGTGAGCTGTGAGGACTCCGTTGGCTTCTGCTTTGCAGGGAAATGTACTTGAGCAAATGTGCTGGTATGAAGTAGTCAGGCACATACGTTGATTCCTTTTAGTTTCACCCATGCATGGCTTCGGTTCCACCCATCTTGTTTAAACAAACATACTTAGTGGGGATAAGGCAAGGAAAATCCTGTTCTCTGCTTGTCTTTGTTCTTCCCTCTGCTCCCCCAACAGGGACACTCGAAACACAGATGGAGCTCAAGGCGTTAGGTTTTAACAGATCCAAATCAATTTGATGTGCCCTTAAAAAAATCCCACAGTCATTTCCAGCGGCATCCGCAGAGCTGCTAACAGCCGAGCGTGTGCCCAGTCACTAGCTGCTGCATGTATTGGTTTTCTTACACTGAAAACCATTCTTTTCCCAGCATGTTAAGGCTTCAAGTGTGGCTTTTTGGTGGCGTCAACCCAAGAGCATCTTTAGAAGTTACAAAGTGTCATTATCTGGAGTACCAACACGGGAGTAGCAGTGCGGTGAAGACCAGAAGCCATTTTATGCTTCTAACCCAGTTGTTCCCAGTTTCCTGGGAAAGTCTGTTGGTGAGTGCCATGTAAAAAGGCTTCCTGTAGGTGATCAAAAAAGGATAGCGCGTGGGCATCAAAACACCCGATTCTCTGTCCCGTCAATAGTGAAAACGGGCCACGTTGACAGCTCAGCCCTCAGTCTCTTCCAGATACAGCCCACTGCTCAAAGGAGGACCCTCTGCCTACTGGGAAGGACTGGAGAAGAGTTGGCCCCCATTGCTTCCTAATATGAGATGGAGGAGATGCAAGAGAACTGTCAGCCCATGCTGTGCTTATCCACTGCGGTATGGCATTGTCCTCATTTGTGTGAAAATACATATTTGTTGACTTGCAAAAATAGCAAGAGGCTTCCAAATAGGAAAGATTATTCTATTCTATTATGCTATTATTCCTTCCCCTGAGGTCTCGTAGGAATGATGGTGGGAACGGACCTCAGGAGGTCTGTAATCCTACCTCCCGCCTGGAGCAGGACTGTCTCCAACACCAGATCAGGTCAGCCATGGCTTTGACTACCCAAAGCTTGATCACTGCTGTGGAGGATGTCGCCACCTCTCTGGGTGACCTGTTCCAGATCTGTGCTACTCCCCTAGTGCAATTTTTTTTTTTTTCCCCTGATGTCCAGTCTGAACTTTATAAGCCACAATATGTGGCCATTGCCCCTACCTACCATTACCAAGAAGAGTGGCCCAGTCGTCCTTGCAGCTAGCCTTCAAATCCTGTGGGCAGGAGCTTGACTGTAGAAGGTAACACCAATTTCCCTTTTTTATTGATTTTGTGTTCGGGAATGACTCTTTATGCTTCTTGGCATTGCTACTGGAGCAGAAAGTGGTTTTCTGTGGCTATGACCTTCCTGACTGGGGAAGAGTTGCGCCTACAGGAAGGATGGGAAAGTCCAACCCATACAAGTCCATAGGGCAAACTGTTTCTTTGAAGAAGAGTTTGCTTATTTTCTTCCATGGCTTATTCTAGTGAAACCAAAGAGAGACAGAGAGCTCAGTAGCTGTTAACATTGATTATCAATATAAAGGATTATAAGGGACTGAGCTCTTATCGGGAAGCTCTGATGCAACTTCCAAGCCTTCCCTATTATTTTCCCCTTCTTCTGACTCACCTGGTCTGGTTGCTGCACGTTGCTCCATCCTGGGGGAAGTGGAACACTCAACATATTGCTCACCTCTCCTGTGACCTCTCCGGTGCCGCACCTTTGTTGGATGACAGCAACAAAAACAGCGCAGAGAATTCCCAAAAGGGTGAGGACTCCTTAATCCCTTCAGAAAACCAACCTGATACTTCGTGGGTGGGTCCCTGCTAGTCTCAGAGTAAATTAACGTCTCCTTCCTCATCCACAGCTCACTGCCTTTCTGATCATGCTAAATGCAAGTGCTGATCCCATGCACCTCTGGCCAGTCTGCCTCCCTGTTTGCAAAGGCAGTGCCTCATGGGGACAAGTGTCTTGCCCTCTTAAAATCCTGCGGTGTTCCCTTTTCCTAGTTCCACATATGGCTATCTAATTATGGGTCAAGTTGTCTGCCTAGCAGCCAGTGAGACAGTCCCCTCATCATCACTGGCTTAGATCAGTTGACAGTTTTGCTGCTTCTTCAGTGACCTCCCTCAATGTTTTCCGTAACTGTGTTTCTCTTTGGACTGAATCCTCTGCCTGTTTATTTAGCATCTTTCTTCCATCCTGTATTTTGTGCAGTCACATCACCATGATATCAAGACTCCCTGTGGTCAGTATTAGATGTTAACCATTGAGATGCTGGAGAATTTGCCTCCATTTGCAGAGAAAAAGGCTAAAAGAAGTCAGTTGCCCAGGTTATACGATAGATTGCAGGTGAGACAGGACTCATGGACCCCATTCCTGCCTAGTCAGACCAACCTTTCCATCTGGTGCTCCAAGACAGACATGTTCCCTAGGGCAGACCTCAGCTTACCTCATGTTAAGAAATCTTCATGTTTTCCTGTCTTTCCCTGGATTTGTAAGGTTGTGATATATCAGGCAAGAACATAGTAAACCAACATCTTGTTCTACAGCTTCACTGCAAGGATGATTCATATAGACTGCTGATGGCATCTGGCACTGGGTTTTGGCTGCTCTTGTGGAAATAGTGAGCCCTTTGTGGATATCTGGTCATTAAATGATGAATTTTTGTTTGCTCTAACCCGAGCTTAATTCAGACTCAGGTGCCACACATCTTCATTAATCCTCTTAGTGGTGACTTGGTTGCACCCACTTACCTGAAAGAAAGGAATTTGATAATGCATCGATGAAATAAGCTGCAGCGATCTGGCATTCAAACCCAGACAAACAAAAGTCTCTCGACTCGCTTGGAGAAAAACCACATCAATTACACTGTCAGTTGTATTTACCTTGCACAGTCCTAAACCATCCCAAGGCTGAAACATGTGCCATCAACATCTGGAGCGATGCCTCTGCGGTCAAGGATGTGCCCCGGTTGCTGGGATGGTCTTGGGGCAGAGCACGGCAGAGGTACGTCCATGGGCTGAAAGAGGCTGCAAGAAACGGCGAGGAGCACCGTCTCCGACACGCGAATGCCACACTGAGTTCAGCAATGCACATTTTGTAAGCTTGGGCTTGTTTAAAAAAAAAAAAAAGGAAAAAAGAAGAACCTGCTGGAAGGGGGGGGTTTCCCAAGTTCCTGCAACATTAGATACCGCCTGCATTCCTGTGCCATGAGGAGAGTGTAGTCCAGAAATGCTCACTTTGTTTGTTTTTCCCCCAGCCTTTGCTTTTTGCTTATGGCCAGCAATTTGCACTGTACAGCAGTGCTCTCCTCTCCGGTTCCCGGGCTTGGAATGGAAACTTTGCTCCTTACTGGTAAGCTGGGAATAGCTGGCTGTGTGCCCGTGCAGGGGAGCAGAGGGCAAGCGCCCTGCTCAAGCCCTGGGCTTGCAGCACCCATCGCTCTTGTCTCCTTTCCCAGCACTGCTGGTGCATCACTTCCCGGAGCTCGGAAAGCTGCCATCGCAGCTCTCGAGAGCCGCTCTCCTCCCGGGGCCGACGAGCAGCAAATAAGGAGGGTATTGTTTTGCTGTCGTCTACCTCTGCACGTTCGATGGGGAAAATTAAAACAGACACATGAGCGGATTAGGTGTCAGAAAACGCCTAATTATGGCTTATAAAATTACCAGCTCAGTGGCTTATGAATGGAAATGTGCAGGGGATCCCTGTACCAGTGCAGTCTCCAGCTTAGCCCTGAAAGCCTCATCTCCAGAGAAAAGGGAAGGGAAGAAACCCACCAGAGCCCTCCTCTACCACCATGGAAGATGAAGCCAGTCCAGATCCCTTGGTGTCTGGTAACCTTGGGAGCAGTGTGCGCCCTTTGTTTCAAAACAGCCTGTCTCCTGGAGGACCACAAAAGATACGCTGCTATTCAATTCGTGGATCCCCTCTGCCCGCTCTCAGCTTCTCGGAGCGCTAACACGGCTTCTGTCGTGTTTTTTGCTGAACACTGGGGATCGATGTTGTTCTTCGCACCACCAAAGTGCTTGGAGTCTGTGCCTACATGTGCAGTGCTTCAGGGAATTCCAGCGGAGGCTTTCACCCCTCCAAATTTATGATTTGATGGCTTAATGGTTATGATTTGGTTATGGTTTAATGATACATAATGATTTAATACTTCTCACCTTTAACTATTTTCCATAAATGCAGGGATGACAGCAAACACATTTTGCTTTCAGTTTTGAGCATAGTCTCTTTGACGACGTAAGAGCTGTGTGTTTGATACAAAGACTGTCCCCAGAGCTGTCTGCCAAGGCCTGGCAAGGCAGAGGTGTGACTCCCCAGTAGGTAATTACTTGTTTACCAAAAGTGATTGGGAGTTTCTGATGGACTTTGTGTGCAACACATACAGTGAAACACGTATGCACTGAGGTTTTTTCCAGCACTCTCCTTAAACCTTTCAGAATAAATGTTTCAGTGAAACTTCAGTGCAACAGCAGGAAAAGTATGACAACTTTTTTTAAAACTTTCTGCAAGGTAGCCAAAATCTGTTCTTTCGTAACGTCCTTAGCTGTTGGAGAGCCTGTATCCCTCCCTCTCGGTAACTAATGTCCCATCCCTGGTACGTCGTATCCATCTTCCTGTCTGCTCAGAAGCCAAGTGCTGCTGCGGAGTCCAAGGGCCAAATCTTGGATCAGCTCACCTTGGTACGTATAGGCCATATGTGCAAAGGCTTTTCCTCCTAGTGACTCATGAAAATAGGTGTGCCCTCAACTTCTTTTGGAGCATTTAAGTGGAATAACTCAAATGGAAAGGGAACGCCTTATACCTTGCCTTGTGTGCTTGTACTGGTCTTGTTGCAGTACCAGTGAAGACACAGAGTTTTAGTCCTGCCTTAGGGAGATACTGGGCACAAGGTTGCATGGGAAGTTGTTCAAACTGGCTTATATTTTGCGGGAAATAGCGTTTGGTCATTTTGTGTTTCAAAATGGATTGCAAGGCATGTCTATCCCTAGGCTTCAAATCTCTATCCTTTGAATAGGAGAGAGGTGCACCTGTGCAAAGCCGATGAGTGTTTTATTCAGCTTTTGTATGCAATTTCCTCTAATGCCTTAATTTTGTAACTAAGATGAAGTTCTCCTTCAGAAAATCCTTGAGCTACTATAGTAGGTGCACAACCGGGACTGCTACCGACCTTGGCAGTAACATTGCTGCCACGGGTCAGAGAATCATAGTAACTTTGAGAGTAGTTTTGTAGGAGTTGATGAATAAGGATACAAAGCCCTCCAACAGAGCCAGTTGCCCTGAGCAGGTCACCACGATACCTGAGATGGCTGGGGATGCATGTACACAAACAACTCATAGACTTGGAGTTGTCTGTCTTCTACTTTGTCTCCTTATTCATGAAACTTGTAGGTTTTCAGAAAGTTAACACGAGAGCTTTAACTGAATCTGCTAGAATCAAGACCTTTCCCTCAAGGGAAGGAAAGGTGCTCCTCCAAGGCGGGTGCCAGCAAAATGAGAGGCTGTACTGCACCTGCACGGGCTTTTGGAGGCAGAGCTGCACTGGCCTGGCCACTCAGCCTTCCAGCTGTGGCTGCATCGGAGCAAGTTTGAAACCAAGAGTTGAGGGGTGGCTTTGACAGGTGATGCTCTCAGCACTGCTCAAGCACAGCATCTTCAGATTGCACGTGTCCCGCTTAGGCACAAGCCTGCAGTTAACACACCCACAGGCAGAAACGTGGTCTGAATACTGGGGGGCTGGTTTGGGGCCGCTGGGGCCATTTTTTGGACCAGTGACCTTAGCCTGAGCAAATGTGCTGGTCCTAATTGTAGCTATTGTCATGAGATGGCTTTGATGTGATGTTGCTCCACATGCACGGCGTGACCTGGGGAGCCAGCTTGCACGTGTGAAGATCAGTGGCACTTTCAGTCAACACCATGCAGTGTTTAACATCCTAAAGGAGGAGTCCTGACCCCAAAATGGTACCTAGCAAAGTTCCCGTGGGGCTGAGATTTCACAGGACTCTCCCAGAAATACAGCTTGTCAGATTTATGGTGCAGCTTCCTCTTTTCCTCTGGTGCAAAGTTGGGGGTTTTTGACTAAAAAATGACCTCTTTAATGTGCACATCTGCTTTCCACCCCAAACCTTGGTATTTCTATATCATACTACTGACAACCAAACTGTTCTGGCTGAAAACCAAAGTATTTTTGTGCAAAATGGCATTAGCATGTCTCATGGGAATTGCAGTTTTCAGTACCTTCTGCTTCCATTCTCCTTTCCAGGCCTAGTTTTGTTGCAACCTGCAGCTTCCAGGATGTACGTGGACACAGAGAGCACGTGTGCTAAGCTAGAAAAGTCTTTTGCTTTCAAGGTCTTACAAATTTTGGTGAAAAAACTTAGGCTACAAAACAAAATGTGGGGAGTAAAAAAGCCTTATGGGACTTTTAAGTCCCTTAAGGTTGTGCACTGAAGCACACTGATGCATTTTTGAGTCATGATATTTCACTGAAAAATATTTTTCTCCTTCGTGAAATTCTGATAAAACCAAAATTACGTATCAGTATTTCCTAGATGAAAATGCCTTTTTCTCCAATTTGCAGTGTAGTCTACTCCTAAAACAAGAAAAAACTTTTGACTCTAGTTGCTTATATGGGATTTTAACAACCCAACTGAATGCATCAAAAGCCTTCAAGATATTTCATAGAAAAATTCTCTTGAGTTTCATCATGTTTGTCCAGCGCCCTGAAATTCAGGAAAGTATTTTGATACCTGAAAAGTTTATTTGCAGAATTACCGAGTTGGATGTGTAGCTGTCTGAAATCAATCTAACTCCATTGACTTTAGTGCTACAGTGATTTACAGTGCCGATGAGTGTCGCTTGGTGATTTGAGCTTGGAGTTTGCCGTGCGTAGAGCCGTCAAAATCGGGGGCTGCTTGATTTGCCCAGCTTGTGCTGCTTTCATTTATCGGTACGGGAAAAGTGGTATAATGTGGCTGTGACTGTTGATATAAATGTGCTTGTCCCCATGAAAGGATAGGCTTTTAAAATTGTTTTATTTTAATTTAACTGTGTTCACAGTAGTGGTTTTCTGCTATTAACTGTGTTTTGTAAATTACAGCACCTCTACTGAAATACTGAGAACTGGGTGTATCTTCTTTTCTTATGAGAAAAAATGAGCTTTTTTCAGTTAAAAAGTTCGTCTTGGCGTTGGAAAACAACACATTCAGCTATACCAATCCATGGAAATCACTGGTTGTGTTTATACAGCAATTAAAGGGGGATTACCGCTGCCGCAGAGCTCGGCACCCGGTCCCCTCCCCTGCACGCACCGGGGGCCTCAAAGCCACATTGTTCCTCGTAGCCGTCAACACCAACCCTGGGGACAAGGCGGGTCGTGAAAATGGGAGAGGGTAGTTTCTGCCAGGGATTGAGATTTTAAAAAAACAAACAAACAAAAAAACCCAAAAACACAACCAACAAAGAAAAAAGGGTGGAGGAAGGAATGATGGTTGTGTTTTCTTCTTCCAAAGGTGTTTGCCATGGCCGTCTGTGGTGCAGGGCAGCGGGGCAGGGGAACATCCCTTCCACATGCGCCCTGGAAATCATCCTTCGGGGAACGTGTTGTGCAAGGTGCTGTACGAGCACGTTGGGCAGAGGTTGTCCTTGCCCTGAAAGCGCTGACTCAGCGTGAAGGACTCCATTTGGAGGTGGCATCCCGAGGGCCGGTGCTCCTGCTCTGCTCAGAGAGGTCTTGCCAAACCCTCGCGCCGGTGATGGGGGGCATCACGGAGGCGAATGCGTGTCTCCGT
>NW_010546908.1:150984-177216 GCF_000687285.1 Phaethon lepturus
GATCCCTCTGGCTCAGTGCGGCGGGACGGCCACCAGCAGAGCCGGATTCCTGCTCCCCATGGAAACAGCCTCCCGTAGCGCCCATCCCTGCCCAGACAGCCCTAATCCTCCCTCCGCGGTCTCCCTGAAGAGCCTGCCGGCTCTCTTATCGGCAAGGATCTCCCTTCGGCAAATATTTAGGAGAGGCTGCTTTGCAGGGGCGGCGGTGAGCCAAGGCGGGTGGCAGGGGCCCACGCCGTGAAGGAGGTGCTGGCGAGGACAGGATGGGGGGTACGGCACAGCCATGGGGTCCCTGCGGTGTGTGGGGATACCACAGCCCCCCATCGCCCTCCCGTGTTGGGGAGACCTGGCAGTGCTCCCTCGGGTTGCAGCATCCCGACCTCTGCTGCTAGCAGGAAACCTTGGAAACAAGTGTCGGGGTGACTCCCCCAGGAGGAGATGATCCCCCCGTGACAGGGAGCGTGGGTGGAGGTGGGGAGATGTGGGTTTTGCTCAGAAAAGAGCAAATGACTTTTCTTGCCATGAAGGGAAGTTTATGGGGGACGGGGAGCCACACCAGGTACGAGTCCAAGTGCTGAGGAGCTGTGGCTGAGAGACAATGGCTTTGCAGTTAAATGGTCAGATAGCTCCACTCTCAGCTCTCAGATTTATTTTTTTTTTTTAAGACCCATCAGAAAACAAAATCCAACATTTATTCTGTTTGCCTCACCGGCAATGGATGGAGAACTGTCCAAAAAACACATCCTCCGGACACAGCAAGCGGCAGGAGAGATGTCGGTCCCTGCCCGATGTAGGATATAGATTCAAGCCCATGCACAGGTTACCCTGATGCTCACACGGGTGTTTACGTCCACAAGGAGATGTATTTTCACTTGGCTGTGGGGCAGGAGTTGTTCTGGGTGATGCTGTGGAGGTTGTGAGCTGAAGCCCCCCTGAGCAGAGCCGGCGTGCGGGCTGGGCGAGCAGCGCCTGGTGAGGTTTTACAGCCCAGGTGGGAAAAGAACCCAGGTTGGTGCAAAAGAGGGGAAGGGAGGGTTGTCGCAGAAGCAGGGGAAGAGGTCTGGGCGCTAGGGACACGGAGACAACACCACCAAGTTTGGACACGACGACTCAAAGCGTGGGACTGTGAGAAAAGCTCAAGCAACTGATGAGAGCTGGTCCCGGCAGCGGTGTCGCGGCCAGACCGGCGAGAGCAAAAATGAGTCACGAGGCGCTTCCTGCCCAGCCTCTCCATCCGCGGGAGGTGCGTGTTGGGACAGATCAGGCTGCAGGGCCAACCCCCAGATCTCCGTTTCTCTGGGTGCTCAGAACTGTGTAGCCAGATTTGTAGCTGAAATTCATAGCGAAACCGGTGCTTGCCCCACCCACGGGGGCACACGAGGCTTGGGCAATCTCTGCAAAGAACATGGAGAGCCTCAAAGTAATTGAAAAAGAAAATCACCACCACCAACAGAAAAAAATAACGCCAAAAAACAGGCTTTGGGAAAGTAACAGGTCCTGTCCCAGCTTTTGGTCTGAGCTTGGTCATGGCACTTAGACCACAGATCCACCAAATCTGAGTGCCTCACTCCTAAAGATGAAAGCACCTTGGTCTATAAAAACCTGTGCATATAGGTATAAGCTCACTTTTTCTTTATTTTCCCTCTGCAGCATGCAGTCAATCATGCCTTACGAAGGAAAGGTGAATATGAAAGCTGGAGGGGCTTTGTTACCCTGCTAATGATATGTAAAATAAAGGAGGGCCTGGGAACCATCGAGGTGAAAGCACCCATCAGCCCGCGTGATAAAATCCTTCTCTCTGGACAGGCAGCGTCGCGAGGATCTGTGCAAATGAGTTGACACCACATAGTGCAGCACAGTAAGTAACTGCTCTCTGGAGGCTTTTGCAGCATTTGTTGGCTTCTTACATCTCCCTGTACTGCTCTTTTGCACCGTGCAAACTGGCTGGTGGAAAGGAGATGTGCCTTCACTGCTCCAACAGCGCAGGGGACGGTCAGGGGCCGTTAGGGTTTGGGTTGTTCTGAAGCCCCTTTGCACACACATCCCACGTCCCTTGTTGTAGCGGGGCGATGCTGTTCGGAGAGGTAATGCTCACTGCCAAAAACCCTGGCGAGGAAAAAAATACATCTTCTACCTGGGTTGAGCCTCAGCTTTGTCTCTTCTGCCTGCCGAAACCCAGGGGTGCCCAGCGGACTGCGTGGCTTGCAGGGGCATCTAGTGGCTGAATCCTGTACAAGTGATCGGGTATTGCAAGGAATTTCATACCCTTCTCTAATACCAGCTTCAGCCGGCCCTCTCATCCTAATCAGGTTAGCGTCCCTCACTACGCAAACACAATCAACACCTCGAGGTCAGAAATGTTGCCAAGAATCTAATGGAAAAGTTATCCCTCTCGCCACTTGCCCCACCTCCTTCCCAAAATACCCGTTTCGGATGAGGAGCAAAACTGCAGGTGGCTTCAATCCTCCTTTTGTTGAACGTGTGGAAATAACACTGGCAGCGGCATCCCTTTGTGCATCGCTGTGGCTTCCTCAAGCACACCGAGGAGCTGCTCCGAGGAAGCCTGGGCACAAACGTTAGTTTGGAGAAAGCCTGCTACTCCTCCAAAATTTTTGGTTGCGTGATTTATTTAGCTCAGGCTTGCCTCAGCTTCAGAAGAGCAAAGAAATCACAGATTTGGGTGGGAGGAACAGAAATCAAATCTTTACGTGTCGTTTTGCAAAGCCAAGATTTCTGATCACGTTACAGGTGTGCAGGACCAAATCTGTCGCTGCCGGCAGCGAGTTGCCCAGGGAGAGCGTGGCACGGCGGTGCCTCTGGCCACCCTGGCTCCGGGGACCCCGCAGTGACACCGGGCACTGCGTTTGCTTTCTTTAAATATTTAGAGGACGATACCTGTGGCAAACACTCCCTGAAAGCAAAAGTGCAATATAGCGTATTTGAAGCCGGTAAACAAGGCTCTTTTGTAAGGACCCGTGACTCACGTCTCCTGGATTTTATAGGAAAATGCACATAAAAGCAATTACTGGCGTGTAAATTATTTCATTTCTTAATGGCCTGACAGTTTTGACAGCTCCTAGCTTGTTATCTATCACAAACTCTCTTGATCTCCCAACTTTAACATGACTTTTAATTATACTTTCATATGAGTAAAGGACGGGCTATCTATAGTCTGGTTTCCTTTCAGTCTAACACATTTACACAATAAGGGAAACTTTTCCTCCTGGCAGGGTAAAAGGGGCGATTTGGTTGTCTAATGAGGTAGATACATTCTTGAAAACACCCACATGAATAGTTCAGAGTTTGTTCTTTGCAGGAATTGGGGGTGGGTCAGTGCTTTCCTCCCCTTTGCAGCTGCTGGGAAAGCCTTCTCCTCCTCGGAGGTCCCCGAGGGGCTCAGCTCCACGCCGGGCGTGGCAGAGGTACGGGGGTTCCCATGTGTCCCGGGCTATAGGGAGGCTTCAGAGCTCTCTCTGGAGACTCTGGTTTAGGGTGAATTTATTTTCATGGTGGGAGGAAAATTTCTTTTGGTGGACTTGGTAAGAGCTTTGGGTTTCTCGCCTAATGCCAAACGTGCACAAGGTTCCTCAGTGGAACAGTAGTTCCTTCCCCAAATTATCACAAACCTAGCTAATGGCTCTCCATAGTTGAAAAATAAAAAATATTTTCATTCAGAATTTAAAAACTAAGAAATCACTTGATCACCACAGGCCTGGGTTATCAATTCCTTTGCGACGTACCTTGCTGTGAGGTCAATACGCTGCGCTACCTCACCTAGAAGACCCTTTTCCTTTCCAAAACACGGGCTTGCCTTCCCCATCCTGCCGATGCTCAGCAGTGTCGTGCGCCTTGGCCCTCGTGGCCCGTGTTCCTCCTGCTCAGCCCCTGGTCCCAGAGCAATTCCGCTGTGGGCCAGCACTAAAAGGCTAGATATATTAAGGATTCCAGAGAGCTTGGAAGCTATAGTGATGGACATCACATACACTGAAAGGGGTAAGATGTGAGCTGGAAATGAAGTAATAAAGAAATAAAGTAAATCCAAGTTAGGAAGGTTGCGCTAAAATTACAATAGAAGCTACAATGAACAAAGTTACAAAATAAGTTTACAGTGTTCTTCCATATCAGTCATTTAAAATTTAGGAGGGACCAGGGTTAGGGATCTTTGTACAGCACTTTTTTTTTCCCCCTCCTTGTGTATGTGCATTAAAACACGTTCTTTAATGCCATCATCATATATTAATTTTTCCATATGACCTGTTATGAGCATCTCTTACAATATTGGAAAAGAACAGCATACATGACTAGAAGGCCTCTGGAGTTGCAGAGATACTAAATAGATCCCATACATCAGTTGGTTGTTGGTCTGCCTAGTGACAGGCCACTGTTTATCTTATGATAAAATAGCATGTTAGGGAAATGCCTCTCAACTGCATTTCTGTAGAAAATGTTTTTGTAGAGAGAAAACATAAAGAAAAGGTAAGATGAGAAAAGTAAAAAAAAAAAAAAAAAAAGTAACTTGAGAAATTCAGGGGCAATAAATCACCACACCAGATGGTATTCATCTGTGAATGCTGTGCAGAGCTATCAATTTAAAAAATTGCACAGGAGTGTGCCATTAAAATGCAGACTTAATATCTGCCCATTTTCACTGCCCATCTTCGCGGTGCCTGGGCAGGTAAGAGGTGACTTGGTTCCGCCTGCCAACATCTCTAGATGCCTTCAGAGCCCACCTGGCATCCCCACCGCAGCCTTGGAAGATTTGATTCGGTGGATTATGTGTGTATTGACTTACTAATTCGCTTAATTATAGCGGGGAAGTGCAACTAAATATGTGTATTTATGAATATTATTTTAAAAATCCATGAGATATTGATTTACAATGATCTTTCTGCCAACTTACACTCCTGCAGAGAAAAATGCTTTTTGTTGAGCTCATATGCCTTTCGTTGTAGGTTTTAGAGGGCTTTTGGACGTGTTGGCCCCGTGTATGGATGAGGGGACAGCCTGCGATACACCTACACGTGGTTCTGAAGATCAGGAGTGACGTCTCATGTTGCCATCGACGTATAATCCAGTGGAGGCTGCTCTTACTGTCAAGACCGCTCTACAGACCCATCCTGATCACCCTGAGTGAGGCTTTTCAGGTAATTCCCGAGGTTGGGGTACGATGGATGGGAAATAATATGTCTTAATCCAGTCCTGGGTCTGCAAGATAGAGCAGCATCGACGGGAAAGCATCCGCAGCTGATGAGTGGGAGCTACCTGCTCTCCTAGAGAACAATGTTATGCAGGGACTAAGCTACCAATACCGGGGGGGTGCAATCAGCATGTCAGCTATAAGGAAAAAACCCAGCTTTGTCTAATTTGGGATTTTTGGCAATTCTTTGAAAGTGGCAGTAAAATAATGGATGAAAGGGAATCCAGGAAAAGATGCAGAAGAAGGTAGCGCACGGATTACGAAGCTGGCATTGAGAGCTTGGGAAATCGCAATCTGCACCAGCTGGGACTTCAGTGATGTTAAGTAAACCCCTTCATCTCTTGAATCCTGTTTTCCCGACCTTGTGGTTTGTAGCGTGAGGGTAAATTCCGTAAAAGACTGAAGTTATGGCGGGTACACCGCTGCGTGCGATAAGGGAGTCTTTGCGCTCGGTAAGCTGCGATGCGGTTGTGCTGTCCTGTAGGGCTTGGTACAGAAAGGGAAAATAAAGGCGGGTTCGGGAGCCGCGGTTGTGGCAGCACGCGGACGTTTCTGCTCGTTGCAATCAGAGCTCCCCGCCGTGCTGGCGACACGGCTTAGTAAGTGGACCGAGAAACGGGGCCTTGGGGATCAGCTTTTGCCTGGCGGGGAGGAAGGAAGGAGCGGTGTGCGTGTGGGGGGATGCAAGCCAAATTGGGTAAACTCTCCGTGTTGGCTTGTAATTGGGAAAGTGTTTCCCCTGTTTTAGATTAAAGTGGGAGATGCTGGCTTCATGCTCTGTGAGTCCCACTTAGAATATATTCAGAGTGTGGGTACGTTTTTTCTACTATATAAAGAAAAAAACTGTTGTTTCATTCACCAGTCCTAAAATGATGATTTGTAAAGAAAATAAAATCGATTTAAAGGCCACAGGAACAAATGGAAGGGTCAATTTTGACTTTAATTCCAACAATTAATTAAGGAACTCATCTGGAGAGGTTTGTAAAATGAATATTGATCTCAGATCTCGGGCATTCTGCAGTCATGTCTCCATCCTGGTTTATATCCTCACATTTTGATTTATGGATTGGGTTTAGCAATAGTGGAGCGACATGACAGGGCTGCTCAGCAGCACTGTGCGAGCGCCCAAACCGAGAGCACAAAGCTCGTTGCGGTCATCTGTACGGCAGAGCTGGAATATTTTAACGGCGTGAGTGATGGATGTGTCACGTTCGGTGTGTGCTTTGATGACCGGGAGTCATCTACGGCTGTCCTGCCCCAGCTCACCCTCCTGGCTTCCGCTAAATGTTCATCTGAGCAATATTTTTGTCCCTACAGCAGCGTAAAACGAACAAAATTCTGCATTGCTGGGAGGGCAAAAATGCATTTGATACTGGAAAAAGCAGAAATAGTTAACAGCCTTTATTTTAAAGGAAATTTGTCTGTAGAAGGGTTGTATTAGGGTTTTTTGAGTTATTTTGGTCAGTTGGGTTAGGATTTCTTCACAGCAGGGCTGTGGACTGTTGCTTCCTGGTGTGTCTGCTGAAGAAATGATGCTCAGGGTAGGCGTGGGCATGGGCAGGCAGAAAGGCTCCTCCTGGTACCTGCTGGAGGTGGGTTTGCTCCGTTGGGGTGTCCTGCTCCATAGCATGGGCACTGCGAGGCTGGGCAGAAGTACGGCATTCACTCCCTGAAGAGTGTTCCTTTTCCCTTCCTGCCAGTATCTCATCCCATCCTGTGGTAACAGAAAGAAAAAACCTGAAATACTTAAGGGGGGGAAAAAAAAAACCCTCATAGGTGACATTTTCTTGTTTTATTATCGTTTCTTTATTCTCTCTCTTCTTCCCACTCCCTGTGAACACTTCTTTTAAGCTAACAGATTTCAGAGGCATGGATTTGGGGTGAAGGACACAGCTCCGTTTTCTGTCAACCTCTGCTGTGCCATAAACAGAAAATTTTAGAAAGAGTTAAACTGAAGAGCTGTCCTTAATGCTTTACCGGGTTCCCTTCTTCTTGCAGGTGCATTTTACAGGGACCACAAAGCACAGCTTTCTCCAGCTGAGTGAGATGAGTTTGCCAGGAAAATCGCCTCTGCCCAGGAAAAGTTTGGTGATACGAAATCTGCCCCAACATTTGTTACAGTAGGTGACAACATCAAAGGAATTTCTAGTGTCACCTGGACCTAAACCAAGTAACATCAGATTTAACGCTATTGCTGCATGTAGAAGCCTGGGAAGCAAATTCCCAGCTTCAGAAAAACGTTCCTACCTGCTCAATATAAATCATGTTCGCTCTTCACGGGAGGATAATCAGATTAACAGGTGAGAGATATTTAGCATAACGTAAAAAGATTAGGTGTAAATTCTAGTCACAGTGTAGCATAAAAAGTAAAAATCAAGGCTTTAAACACTGGGACTTACTGCATGGCTGAAAAAGTGCCCCTGACTATGAAATACAGCTGATATTTTAGAGTCTTATTGTTTTATTTACTACTGCATTACAGCACACCCAGCTAGTTAGCCAACTACTTATAAAACGTATTTAATGTTTGGAGGCACTCAGTACAGCTATAAAATGATTTTTAAGGGCATGCAAACATAGTGTGTTAACAGCATTACATGCACTCGAGTTCCCTCTGGAAAAAAAAATAAATGAAGCCCCATTTTCTGAGTAGACTCGATCGTCTCACCCTGAGTTTTGTAGATGGGCTACACAGCTCAAACTGGTTGACTTCTTGGCACTTGATGGGAGCCACTTAAAAGGATAAACTTGAAGAGATCAATACCTCTTTACGTACTATAAGTGATACTATAAGTGATGGAGCACCAAGTACTCCGGGACTGTTAAGAAGGCTGCAGTAAAGGACTGCTCAGAACTTAAACAAGAGGGGGGAAAAAAAATCCACATGATGGTTGTAAGGAGTTAGCCCCATTTCATTGCACGGGGGATTTATCTGCAGAGCTGGGGGCTGATGATAATCTTTCAGGCAGGTTTTCCTCCGGTTTTATTCCTGATTTATACCGGTAGCAATGAAAACAGTATCAGACGGAAAGTCTGTGAGCAGGCAGAGATGAGAAGAGGCGCCGGAGAGAGAGGCACCCGCTTGTGTGTTTATTCTTTTATGAAAATGGGGAATCCAGAGGCAAACATGCTCAGCAGTCCCTTGGTGCAGATAATTGAAAGTGAGCGCTGAAAGCATGCGCTCCTGTTTCATGCTCCAAGGGTTAATAGTCTTCTGGGGCACTTAAGACAACGCTCCTTTGAGAGTCCACACGATATCTCCTGCCTATTCCTCAACCATTACTTTGTTTCTCATTTCAGTAAATTCTTATTCTTTAGGAAAAAGTGGTGGTTTTTCTCCCTGGCCAAACTCATGCTGGCTCACCTTTCGCATATTATATTCACCAAGAGGCTCTACAGCTTTCCCTGAAGATCTTTGCTGCTGCTTTTCCTGGTAGTGTTTGGAGGGACTGGAAGTCCTGGGAGAGCCATTAGTTCTTTTTGAAAGGACTGATACGGACCTGGCCTTCTTCCAGTCCCTCCACTGTAGAAATTGTAATTTGTCATTAAAAAGCATACATTATTTTTGTTAGCAGTTCAGCTACTTCGTTCTTGGTTCCTTCAACTTTTCTGGATGGGTGCCATGGGAACCCAAAGGATTTATTATAATTTAGTGGTTGGGATTGAACAGGCACCTCTTTATTGCTATCTGTACATCTCCATCAGCTCTGGGCATGGCGCAGAGCAACCCAGCCCTGACACCCTGTGCAGGAGGGATGGTGGGATCCAGCAAGGAGATAGAAAGGTTGTTCGGCATCGGCTGCTGAAGTTGCTTGGCCACGTGGCAACGGCAGCAAACTGAGTTTGAACTGGAGGCAGAGCCCAGCTTGCTGTCTGCTTCACACCTTCCTGAAGTTTCTGAACTGGAAGGGTTCTGAACTGGAAGGTTTCGGAACTGGAAGGGTTAAAGGCAAGAGATGCCTCTCCTTCTGCGTGCAGCAACAGGAACATATTCATATATCTGGGCGTACATCGGGGCTGCTGAAAAACGTTACCCTGCATTAGTCATTTCGCTGTCACACCGAGGTGCGTGCAGCACCCCATGTCTAGCTGGCTCCCAGCCTTTCCTGTAAAGCTGACATATAAGACCAGGTCTTAAACTTGTTTCCATTATGTAAACAACCTTTGCTTCCTTGCTTTGGGGCGCTACTTGCTTTCCTATTGGCATGGGAGTAGAAGTAAGAACAAAGAGACTGCAGACTCATCAGCATCTTCTCCGTGAATCCTTCCTCTTCACTGACGTTTACGGATTTTTTTCTAGTTGCCCCAGACATTTTCCTCAAGTCAGTAGAAGAACTTCGGCAGAAATATTGCAATAAAAGAAGTAATGACTCTATTGTGCCCTGTTGTGTGTAGGAATGCTACATGTGCCATGCTAACAAATTCGTAAGCCTGAGTAATGCAACAAGCCTGCTGCTACCTCGCATCTGCATGCACCTATAGACAGGTAATATATAGCACATATAATGCTGCCTTACGTTAACAGCAGGATGGCCAAATAATACAGGACAGCAAACTTTCTCTCCTGAGATTATGTTGCTGGTGCAGACACCAAGACTGAGACATTTAAACGAGAAGATGCAGATCCCTGAGGCTGAACATAAAATATTTATATGAAGAGACCATGGACCAATAAATTTCAGTTATAAATGTTTACAGCTGAAGGTAGTAATAAATAACCTTCCAAAAGCAATATTTCAATTTGCACTTACTGTACTTGTACTACATGTTATATTTTCAGGAAACAATAATAATTATAGCAGGACATGGAATTAGCTCATGTTTAATGAATGGTTACCCAGTTTCGTTGTGATTGTTATAACATCGGGACACAATTAAAACTGAAAAATGTTGTTTATTCTGGAGGGACATGGGACTGTTTCTCCATGGCTACCATTTATATGTCCAACCAATGCATAATCTGTTCCTTAACTTGTGACAGAGGTGGATACCCTTTAACAAATTTGTCAGACAACTCCTAGTTCTTGAATTTCCAATCATCTAACTTCAGCTGTGCAGGCTTCGCATGGTCTTTGGCAACAGAGAGTTAAAGCCAGGAGAAAATTTACTCTTCAGTGAGTTTAATGGCCATCTCCTGCTGATCTGCAAGGGCCCAAGTTCAGATCATCACAGGTCGTTCTCCTTCTTCCCCTCCTGCACGTTTGCTGTACCCAGCATGGCTACTTTCTCCTCATTACTTAGGGCAATGCTGTCGTCGTCGTCTTTAACCCGTGTATCTCTTGTAGAGCAAGGCATTGCTTTGTTTCAAGTTGTCATCTTGCAGTTAAACGCTTGGGATGGGTTTTAAAGAGAAATACCTGGTGACACAGGTGTAAATGCTGTGATGACATCTATGTCAGGTTGATCTAGCCGTGTCTGGCGCAAGTGGAGCGGTTTATGCTACATAAAAATGAGTCACTCTTGGTGCGAGGCAAGCACCTGCTAATGAATTTGGTTGTCTACCTCCCCTTCTGGTGACTGCAGCTGTCCTGGGGCTGGGACCAGTAAGCCCTTTCCAGCAGGGGAGAGCACTTGGGTTGTCTGGCACATCACCCTCAGATAGGGAGGGAGATTAAGTAGAGTTACAAATAACTCAATACTGACTTTGCATGCAAGTGGGAGAACTCTTATCTAACCTGAACCTCTAACAGATGGGCTTCATCTTTCATTAGGAAGGGCAGCTGTACAAAAGGGTTAAGCACAGTCCTGTGGGCGAGGCAAAGAGAGGAAGAGGCGTCTCCTAAGGACAATTTACCCCACCTTTGTCACAGGATGGTGTGAGTCTTCTCCTAGGGAGGCTTATTGCTTGTGTTTGACTGCAGACAGCGCTCTACAACAGTCCCTTACAATCAGCTTTCACTAGACAGGCAGCTCTTGCGTGGCTAAATATGATGAGATGACATCTGTCCTCTCTGATGTTTTTGATATCCTCTGAATGAGTGTCTCCTGCCTAGATGCACACTGTGATAATTTTTCCCTTCTTTTTTTTTTCCTGTCTGTCTTTGTGTTTCCCCAGAGCTCTGTGTCTTGCTGCCTTTATCTAGTCCACATGTCTCTGTGGAGAAAAGACTGACTTTGGCAGGAAACGTTCTTTAGCCTTTCCTGGAGAGGACATGACTTACTGCAAGGGTAGATAGGAGCTGTAGACAGGCTGAACCATGATGCAGGGTGCCTCCAAAATCCTGTAGAGGTAGGTCTCAGAAGTGTCTTGGCCAACCTGGTATTTAGGATACCCCTGGGTACATGAAGAGAGGTGATGCTTTAGAAGTGAGGCACCTCTATAACTTCAAGGCATGAGTCTTCACAATAGTGCTGTGACGATGTTAATTTAAAGATACGGGTGAAACAAGGTCTGCAAGGACCAAGTAATGTATTGAACAAACTACCATAGCTAGCAGGAGAAAACAGAGAAGCCTTAGGTCATGCAAGCATAGAGTAGAAACAGCTTGTTAATAAACCCAGCAAATTTCAATGCTAAATACAAGCTGAGCATGTTTCTCCATGTCTAGTTAGATTAGCTGTGAGAAAACATGACGGGCACAAGTAGAGGAGAGGTTTTATTGGTAATATGGGAGGGTTGATTAGATGGCTGTCTCCTAAGTGAAAGGTACCAGCAATTTATAATCTGGACAAGTATTCACTGGTTTTGCAGTTAATAAATGCTACGGGTATTTCTCAGGCAATGTCTAGGTCCGCTTGGTGGGTGTTGGACTGCTACACTTGCTCCTCGTGAAGTTTAACATCAATGGGAAAGCTGTTTGGAGGCTGAGAAGGGGCAGCACTGGAAAAATGGTGAGACAGAGTTTACTTTCCTTACGTTCTCCCTGGTCTAATGAGCTTGGCGAGCTTCCTTGTCTCTTTTCTTTTCTAAGAGAGTACAAAGGCGGCTGCCAAATTTCCCCCTCATAATCCGCATCTCTGCTAATAACTACCTGAGATAAATTCAGCCGGGAAACCAAACCAGTTGGGTTGCCTTTTGGGGGAAAGCAACCAATTTACAGGCTTTGATCTTCGCTACGACGTTTGGAATGTTCAAGGAGACACAAAAAGGAGGAATGGGCAAATATTTGAACGCAGCCCTGTGTGACAGCTCCCCTTAGCAAGCACTCCTCCCAAGAGCCCCTCGGAGAGCTTTCAGCTGCGTTGTCTCAGGATTGGCCCTTAAATGGGTAGATGAAGGCAGCAAAGGCAAGACTAAAAGTAACAACACGTCTGCTAAGGATGCACAGTATTTCCACGCTCGCCTCCGCACTTGTGAACAAACTCTTGTACGAGGTTGTGACCCTTGGCCCCAAAAGGAGTATTTCAGGCAAATTGTTCCCATTAATGAAAGCAGAAAGATTATTTCCAAAAGCACAAAGGTAGCTCTGCTGCCATCGGTGAACTGCCCTTGCTCTTAAAGCCAAGAGTGCGGTTGAATGCTTCGGTGTGTTGGGACCTTGGAATAGATACGAGGTCTTGCGCTCTGCACCTGCCCTCACAAAATGCATCACTTACGCTCTCGTTCCGCTGCTTTACGGTAGCTTTGCGCAGAACAGCTAAAGAGATGGAAGAATGAGCAAACTTAGACAAAATTATTAAAATATTAATGCATATTAAGATTCCCATTAATAATTGAGTTATCAATTCAATTATTGATGAATAATTATTAATATTAAATAGCATCCAGATTGGTGACAATAGATTAACTGCGATGGCATAATTTAACAAACATTTTTAAAATAAAATGTTTAACAAATAACTTTTTCACCATTTTTCCATCTAAAGAAAAGGTGTGAAGAGTTCATGAATATATGCAATCTTTACTGATTTTAAAACATAGATTTGTATATTTTATTTTTATTATGGATTGATTTACTGTGCATTTTATCCTCAGGTTGTTTCCCAACAAGCTACTTCTACACTCTCTAAGACAGAAAGAAACCTACGACAAAATAAGCTTATAGTAACAGCACTATAAATCTATGGTGTAAGTATAGTAGCAAGTGCATAATATGGCTCCATTTCTTTCTACTGATTTCTCTTTCTGAAGTCTATAAAACAGTGATTGATGTATATGAAAACCATTTAGCACATATTAAACTGGGGAGTCAAAATACTATTTTAAAGTTTTCCAAAATACATTGATCCAAATTTATGTCAGAATCTCCTGAAAGGTTACGTTGGCCCGTGTTTTGCAATATGCATTTTTCATTGCAAAAGATCCTACATGACATCTTCCACGGCAGTGGTATTGCAGTAAAATTTAACATATATATGCATACCAAAATGCAAAATTCCACGAAGAAAATTTCTGAAACAAAATAACAAGTGAAATTTACAGTTTCTGCAAAATGTCAGATTTGTAAAGGCTTGTTTGGGCTTCTTTGTCAAAAATGATTTGCTAGTATTTTTATCCCCAGAAGGTTTATTCTGTTGGAAAAAAAAGGTTTTGGGGGAGATCACTCCACCTGATCTTACAATAAGCCTATGCCTGCCAAATTTCTAAGGCTCGGTTGTAGGAACTCTTTCAACAGATGTTTGTTGTGTGTGATATTATAATGTTTTCTCTAAAGTATTTAACTGCGCTTCATAGGGAAAAACGATTCTTCGACTTCCCTCACAATAACATCATGTCAAAAATAGACTTGAGATCTCGTTATTTATATTACTGAAGTACTGAATGGCCTTGCCTGAGAACAGGCTGTTCTAGTGTCAGATAGTACCAAATTACTGTGGGAGATGGTCTTTGCTCTGAAAAACTATCACTTGAGGTAAACAAGACAGACAAGAAGACAACAAATGGAGCAATCTAAAACTGCTGGACAGAAGTGGTGGAATACAAGTGGCAAAACTAAGCCGTTTTCCAAAGTATCCCACCGTTTTCCTCCCCATCTTTCCTCTCTGGCAGCGAGATGGGGCTGGGACGTGCTTCTGGTGACAAGAGGCAGAAAATTTCTACTTTGCTTCAATGTTTATACTGAGAAACGAGCTTATTAGGGAAGCAGATCTAGAAATGCCCCAGGTTGTACCTTGTAACTCAGCTGAAGATGAGCCCATAGGGAATGAGGATGACTAAATTTATTCATTCAGTGGGTGGATATTCCTGTCTTGCAAAACCACGATGACTGATCCATCATAAAAAGTTGGGCTATTAAATTCCTATTTAGCAAATACAAACTGAAATACCTCCTGTACATCTGAAATGATGCATCTTTGCAAGGTGTGGGGGTCAAGCTGGCCCACCTGCTGGCGCGATTGCTTTAGTTACCTCTTCATAAGCATGGCTAGTGAGGCTGGTCCTTTAGGAGGTCATCTACCCTGAAGCTCTGAAAGGAAGCTGACTTACAGGTTCATTTTATTTAAATAGTGTCTATTATAACTTATTTATTTGGGGGAAAAAATTAACTGAAAATGTGCAGTTAAGTTTCTGATGTCTTCATTAGTGCCCTTTTCAGGATGCGTGTGCCGCTCCGTGTGAATGCTCTGGACTTCAATTTCTTCTGCCCTGAGTGATATCGCAGCTGTAATTTCTCTGCCATGAATTTACTGCAGAATATGTAGAGTTTGCAAATAATATTTCCTTGCCTAAAAGGCAAAGTGATGCTTCTTTAGCAGCTGCTGTTCTTTGAACTTATCTGAGGGTTTTGTCGGCAAGCGAGCTCTCTTCAGGATTCTGCTTCCTCTGATATATCGGAGGCTATTTCTTGGCATGAAGTAATTAGAGGCAAAGCAATTTTACAGCGGAAGGCACGGGGATGCTCGCTAATCATGGCCTTCTCCCTGCTCAAGTGCCACGCTTGCTGATGAACTCCTCCTTGCTGGAGGCAATTGTGTCTTCTGGGGCAAATCAGGTCACCGAGATCTGCACACTTCCTTGCGGCTAATGCAATAAGCTGGAGCTACAGGAGACACCTCTTCAGGACAGCACTTGCCGTGGGTGAATGTGGGCACCCTGCGAGGTGGCGGCGGTCATTAGCTGTCCACCGCTTGGGGACGGGAGCCGGTCTGGTGAGGTGTTCATTTCCAAATAGGTGCTTGTGCTCATCCAAGCACGAAGAGGGAACGGGCAATCTCTTTTCCACAATGCAGAGTTTGTGTTCCACTGGAAGGGAGGTGATCTTCCTCGGCACCCCCAGAGGGAAAGCAGAACTGCGCGAGGCTCTTGCACGTCCCGCAGACAACGCCGATGGTCCTCAAACCACTGATCGTTTTAGAAGCGCCTCTAAATGAGCAGGGTGCTGGCCTGAAGTCTTTTTACTGGTGACTGCAAATGTAAATGGAGAGTTTCACTGTACGCCCAGGTGTGACGCTCTGAGTGTCTGAAAAGCCTGACCTATTTAGCTCCTTCCGCAATTCAGGTCATGATGATCTTCCAAAACCAAAGCTCTTCTCGCTTTGACATGCAGAGTTTGAAACTGCTGCTTGTCTACAGCCACAGGACCAGGATGGGTCTGTGCCATGCAAAGAGCTTGTTTTCTGCTAAGGAGGGAGAGGTAGGGAGGTGTAGTTTCTCCAAAGAGACAGGAGTTCCCTTCCTCGCTTTTGTCGTCACTGAAATAAATGGATTATTTCTTTTTTTTCAAGTATTAGGTTCCTGCAAAGGAGATTCAAGTGGAGCTTCGCTTGGTGGGAATCTTCCAAATGGTCTCATTTCAGGTTTTTCATGGAGAAGCTGCTGGTTTTATCCTGCTTCCCTGCTCGCACAGAGGTCATCGGTTCAGCACTGAGGCACGGCAGATCGGTGGAGCTGTCTTTCAAGATGTGCAGCTCCTGAAGGACTGCTGCCCAAGGGCAGATGCGTGGCAAAAGAGCAGTTTTCTTTGCCAGGAGGTATGGGGACACAGGAAGATGGTGGCAGTGACATAGCAGGTTTTCCTGCTTGTACCCTATTCTTATTCTCAGCGTTAAAATTTAGCATCCTCATAGGAGGAGCAACGCAGCACGGGAGTGGTGCCTTATCCTTTACCTGGTGAGGAGAGGAACCAGAGAGAAAATGGCTTTTCTGGAGAAAAGATGTCTTCCCGGCAGATGGCTCAGCCAGCCAGCAAGGATTACAAACCTCTTTGGGAATCCTTTCTTTATGGCTAGTGAGAAGGTGATATTGCTACTGACAGCACAGAAAGATTGGCTGAAATAAAATAAAGAGGTTTCCATGGTGATCCCTTCATATTGCAGTAAATTTCATCTTGCAGTCAGCTGGCTTGTGTTTCTTCCCCCGGAGGAAGAGTCCTTGGCTCCCCCGCTTTATTAGTTACTACTGTTGCTAACGAAATGCCGGCAGACCCCCGGCAAACCCGGCGACATGGACGTCTCTGCGATGGCCTCGTTAATTATCCCAAAGAGGTCAGATTGCCCAGGCAGCCTGCAGGTGCTTTAGAAATAATCCTGCTTTCTGTTTTAAACTGTAAATAGATAAATAATAGATATAAGGATATAGCTGTGGCTAAAGATAAGAGAGGAAACAAGTAGGTTTCTTCCCATTTTACAGCTGGGGAGAGAACTGTAGTCAAATGGCGTAACTGTCCCAAAACCAGAGCCCAGCTGCTGCTAGAGGAGGGAGTCGAATGTGCATTTCCCAAACTCCAGCACAGAAGATGCCTTTTCTCCCAAGGTTAATGCCGGGGAAGGCATTGACCTGCAGAGAGACCGCTGGTGGGGAAGGGAAGCGCTTAGCCGTTGGGTGACCAAGGCAACATCACCTATGGGAGCGTAGCAAAGAGAAGAGACGAGGGGTCGTCCCAGGTTGTGTGCTGACAGGGGTGAAAAGTGTCCGACGAAAGAATGACCTTTCATTTTGGGAGACAAGGAAACCCCTCCAGCTGTCGAAGCTGGTTACTCACGGGTTCCACATAAGCATCATCTCTCCTACGGCGCTGAAGAAATGAGCAGCTGCAAGACATGTCTTGCTGTGGGTAGGCTCACAGACGAGCTTCCCGGCTCGTTCCTGGGACGTTGGCATCTTTCCGTCTGCATCTGAATTCAAGAGTCACGAGCGCGATGCTAGTCAAGCTTTGCCACCTAGACCACGCTTAATTAGAGAAGCATTTGCCTAAGAAGGTGTATCATTGAATGCAAATGATGCTGCCTTAGGATCATGGTAATGTATGCCACAGTGCAAATCTCTTCCATCTGCCTAATGCACTGTATGACCAAAAAAAGTTGCCCTACCCAAGGCCATGCTCAAACCTCTGTCTTTGGGACCATTTATTTTACATTATATACAATTCAAATAATATGCTGGAGAGTTGAGAGGCCAAGAGGGATGTGCAGGAGGGATACCCTGATCACTGCAAGCTGTAACAGCTCAGGGTGTGCGGGGACTCTTGGGAGAGCAGGAAGAAGGTTCATGGGGGTGAGCTTCTCCTAAACATCAAAATCGCTGGGGTTGGCTACCAGCTTCAGCTGGGAACTCAACATGGAGAAGGATAAAATGATGCCTCTGAAGGTCTTTTTCTTTTCCTTTTTTCCCCTGAAGTTTATCTTTCTTCCAGAGCTTGGGAAAGCTGAGATTTCTTTCTCTTGAAGCCATTGTGCTCAGCTTTGGCAAAATGCTGGATCCCACCTTCTGCTTTCCCGTTTGTAAATCTGCTACTACTGCACTGTCAGGAAGCTGGTTGCTCTGATTGCAGCCCTGGGCTTGGAAGCACCAGCCTGGCAAATGGGCTGGTCCTCATACTGTGTGCTACCTGGGCTCTACATGGCAGCCGCGGTGGCCAAGGGCATGGTGGTGAGGGGCCACTGGCCACCAAACCAGCTGGTTGGACAGGCTGATGCACTCGGAGATAATTGCATGGTCTGTGCTGTACCCAGAGCCTTGGGATCAATGTGCTCAGGTTTGTTTTGCCTCAGCTGCTTTTCAGCATCACCTTTTATCAGGTGGGGCATGCTTCGAGGCAACCTTTCATCACATCACACCTTTCACCACATAGAGAGAGGGAGGTGTCTGCCTGAATGATGGGAGTTTTTGTTGGATATTTTCTTACTTTGCAGTATTTGGAAGAAAACTGTTGCATTCACCTACTGGAGGACTAGATCAGTGCTCCACTGATCTTCTGGAGGGACCCAGGACAAATGGGAGCTTTGGCAGGGAAAGGAACTGGCATGAAGTTGCCACTCTGAGCAAGAAAGTTGTCCCAAGTGCTAATTTCATGCTGTTGTCCATGTGAATTGGGGCTCAAGCCCCTAGTTTGCAGTAGGGCAGCTGCAAAAACATGTTTGGCAGCCAACTTTTAATGTGCAACCAGTGACACTCGTATTATTATGTTTAGGGAAAGCTGTGATTCTTTCTGCAACTAAAAGGGCTATTTAAAAAAAAAAAAACAAACCCAGAAACAATGAGAGATCAAGACACATGACTGACTCTGCAAGGAGAGATTGAGAAAGTCTTATGAGGCAAAAAAAAACGATATAGGCCAGAGGCCGTGATTGTAATCCCAGTCTAGTGCTGTTGGGCTGCAGTGCCTCGGCGTCAGCCAGGCAGTCTGCTCGGGGTGATTGCTCGCGTCTCCCTCGCTTCTCCCCGGGGGTGGCATGAGTGTATTACCGGGGTGAATTTGCTTTGCGACTCTATCTTCGAGTCTTCAAATTAGCTTTATTTGGTCAAGGATTTTGCAGATAATGTGGGGGAATATTCATGCTTCTATTAGTTAAAATTTCTGCTTGTTAACGTCATACCAGCGTGTCATTCAAGGCAAGCCCCTGAAGTGGGTATTCTTGGCATTAGAGATGCATTTTTTTCTTTGCTTTTAAATAGTTTCTCTTGAAGTTGCTGACTGCATCGTGGATAAGTCTCTGCTGTGAGTGCAGCTTAGGTTGACCGTTGGCTCCTGCTTTTGCAAGGTGGGAGCGCTGCTTAGCAGCACAGCTGAAAAACCGCTCGCTGAGCCTGGTATTGTATGTGAAGTCACCTAAGGACACGTGTGAACATTAATGCTCAGCACCACCTGTGTAGGTGTGCTTTTGCTGCCCGGTGCGCTCTGCGCTGCTGGTAGAGCACCCTTGGTCTTCCTGCAAGCACCTCTCAGAAGGGCATCCTTCTGCTCGGAACCCGACAGCGAGTTAGGAGCACAGTTACGTGGTCTTTTGGCTGTGAAGGCTAAACAGTCATGTCTTGCCGCTTGCTCTTCAGAGTAACACAGCATTAATTTGGGGGATGATGTGAGAAACAGAACCTGATCAGCTGTGCTCTCAAAGCTGGAGAGGGGGAAGCAAAAGGTCCCGGGTCATGGTAGTCGTCTGCTTGTGCCAGAGGAGCCTTGTGATGGTCTCTCACCGGCCAGTTTTATTCCCAGCAGAATGGTTTATCATAGGCCTCTTTATTTAAGGCAGAGAAAAACTCCTCTGAGTGGGAATTTTTGCCTCAGACCAGCCTTGCCCCACGGGGTTGGGAAGTCAGATGCACATCCAAATGACCCAGGACAGCCTAATGACTTTGCATCTTGAAAAAGGGGGAGTTCTAGCCAGAGATCATAGGTAGATGCAGAGAAGGTTTCTTCAAAGCATGGGAAGATGGGAGGAGAAGCATTATGTGGTTTTATAGCATAGTAAAATATATTGAAATTGGACAAAATTATGAGTTCTAATATCAACTATTTTTGGCTACTTTGCAAAAAAGCTTCAGCTTTTTCACCAGCAACATCTTCCTGGAAGTAGGCTAGAGATGGTAGAGCAGGCAAACAGGAGGTGAAAAGGCATATGGGCTGTTGCCATAGAGGCAATACTGAACACCATGCAGATCTTCTTGGCACGGTTAGGTGAGGCCAAGAGGGTGTCTCGTTGCCCTTCCTCAAGCTGCAAAGCAGCAGAGCTTCTGCTTGGTTTGACCACCGGGCTGGATATCCGGGATCCTGGTGGACATGGTCCAGGGAAGTAGGAGAGCTGCAAGAGAAGAGCGTTAGCCTGAATGTGCTGCCTGGATGGCCCAGACCTCAGGGGTTACCCAGAGTTTGGGAGCAACAGAGAACTAAACAAGGTAAGCAAAGTAGCCTTGCCTGAATCTCTGCTGAGGTTCAGAGAAGCCCAGAAGTATTTTCTGATGTCTCAGTCTTCGTCATCGCAGGCTCTGAAGCTGGAGGAGGGCTGTATTACCTGCTCTGCTTTGCTGCAGAACTCTCTGCGGGTCATAGACACACAACTGCACGTGATCAGTGTAGGCATCCATCTGCCAGAATGCCTTAGCAGCATGCTCAGAAATTGCGCTGAGGTAAGCAGCAAACCCCAACAATGTGGCCTCTGCAGGAATTTGTTACTCTTTCTTAAAAAAAAAAAAAAAAGAAAGAAAAAAAAGAAAAAAAAGTGAAATTTTTTTACAATTCCCATTTGTTAAAAACGTGTGAGCACCTCATTAACTCTGATGGTACGGTATTTTTGGCTAGCCGCATTGCTAAGCATGTGTTAAGCTCTGATGAAGTGCAAGAAATTACCTGCGTAGCAGCAGTGGTGTCTTCTGAACGCAGTTATCGCCTCCCCAGCGCTGATAAGGTGTGAAAAATGATCTTGCCATCTACAGTTGTGTCAACTGAATGCAATTAGCACCTCTACATGTGTTTTAAAATCATGACCGCGGGTTATATGTTTCAGCAGTTGCGATACACTAGCACTTAATCCCATCTTTGTGAATTGAGGACAAAAATCAACGCAAAACCAGTGCGATGAATACAATTACTGCCATTAACATTCCATTAACTATTTTTAATGAAGTAAATCCAGTCCCAGATTGGTGAGCAATGGACTAGGGACTTTTTGTAGCTCAGGGACAGTAGTTGCTTCTGTACAGACATGTCAGAGGAAGATCTCTTTACTCCATGTTTAAATAGTTCTGTCAAGCTGGGGTGGCAAAGCCAAGCTTTTCCCTTCGTTCTTAGGGCACAGGCACCCCGGCATGCTGCAGAAAGTGCAGGATGCTCCTAAAAATGCTGCCTTCTCTGAAGAGAAATGAGAGAGAAAAAGGGAGGAAAAAAAGGACGGTAAGTATTTTTTCCTTTGGTGCAAGTAGCCAGATTCCAGTGTATTGATAATTTGTTATATCCCTCTCAGGCTATTAATCTCTTTTCTAACTGCACTAAAAGAGATCCTGTCTATGTCTCTGTATGGAAGTCTCCCCGTGTCCAAATAATTATTGTCACCAGTCTCCAAAATCCTCCTTTTCCTGCTGTTTTCCTTCCAAGTTTGACTAAAACTTACTAGACAGAGGATTAACATGACTCACACAAGAGCTTCAGTACGGTGTGCGTATGGAATGGGCATCTTCAGACATCAAAGACTTACACTTTTCATATGAATATTTGAAAGCTGTAAATAAGAAAGTAAGGCAGACATGCACCTCAGTGGGACTGAAAAATACTTTCGTCCCAAACACACCTTTAGAATACGTGTTGAACAAATGATGAGCCCGAGCCATTTTCTGTGCTGCGACTCGTATGGCGCTCGTTGCACAAAGCCGTGCTTTTCGAGAAGTTTTGCTGAAATCACTAGCAACACCCCAGAATAGCGAGCATCCCCGCGCTGGGGCTTGGGGTGGAAGCTGGACACGACAGCGGCAGCTTCTCTGTCTTACCTCTATTCATTTTTTAAAAGCCAGTTATTGATTTTTCACTTTCAAGAGGGATCTGCAACAGCTGTGACTTTTTTTTTCTTCACTAAATTTGTAATGGAAAGGGACAGATCTCTATCTGGGACAACTGGCAGCAGATGTACAGGCGTTTTCCTGCTGCTGGCAGCAGCCCTGTGCCAGGACAAGGTTGTATGGAGGCTACATCTTGTTAGGGCAGAAGGAAACACCATACCCAACTCGTTTCACTCCTTACGTAACACAGGGTATAAAGCTCTGCTAGGTGACTCCTGCACAGAGCCAAAAAACTTGTGGCTTTGAGAAAGACACACTCAACCTCGCCGTAATTTATTCTTGACCGTCCTTTATTTTCTCTGTATTTCCACAATGCACATCACTCTGCACAGGAGTAACTGCTCTGAGAAAGATTAACATCTGCAAAGACCTCCGTGGGAGTGATACTGTCCTGGTTCTGTACCGAAACCCAAACCCCGTAATAGAAGTGTCTACTTTGAATTTAGTTGTTCTTGGTTTTCTTCTTCTCAGTGAAGCAAAGGTTGCTGCTGCACGTTGGGGTGGGGAGCACCCTCCTTTCCCCTCTCTCCCCGGAACGCATGAGATGAAGTCACCGTACAAGATGAATGTCCAGTGAAAAAGTCCTTCTCTACTCCTGAGAAGCCTCCAAGGCAGCCGGGATGCTAACGCCTGATGGTAAGTGCCTGGGAAGCTGCTGTTGCCTTTCACCCCGGCACAGCAGCGCGAAGTCACCTCCTCCCCTCTGTGTGCTTCTGAAATCTGCCCCACAAAATTCCTTGTGCCAGCTGTAAATACTGTATTTGCACGTAGTGGAGGGCATGCACGTTCTGCGTATCGCTGCAAACACGACCTGTGTTCCTCAAGGGAGCCAGGGCTGAACTTCATGTACCACAATCCATTGACTTGCTGGTGCCCTTGGGGAAGGGTCACCATCTTTTTCAAGGTACAGAATACTGCGGTATCGTGATGTACAAGGCTTGAAATGCTCCATTTTGTAGCCTGGGGTGGGGGGAAAAACAGTTTTAAAGCTTACCTTTCTACACCCACATCTTAAAGCACCATGAGAGCTTGGGTGCCTGATCTGAACCCTGCTGAAGGCAGCAGCGTTGGTGGTCAGGTCTGATACTGGCTTTGCTGGCTATTTCTCTGACTTCTTGCTGGAGCTTATACGAGATCTACAGGTCCCAACGTGGAAATTAGACATTGGAGAATCACATCCGTACTTTTTCTTTTATTAAATCATGTCTTTTAGCAGTTCCTTTACTGCATTGGGATAAATGCCTCTCTGCTACATATATCCCTGTGTAGTGATAGCCCACAGTGTTTCAACCCTATTTTTCGCTGACTTGACGTTGCTGGGAGCCGCAACATGGCTCTGACCACGCTCCTTTTCTTGGGGCAATTCCTGCGGGCTCCAGGCTCAAGGAGTCATGCCGGCTGCTGCAGCGAGAGCTGCCTGGGGGAAACAGCATCCAAGCAAGATGAGCTTGCACCTCGTGGGCAACGTGGTGCAAGGGTCACTGCCGGCTAGGAGTGAATTTGGGGGACAAAGCGGCTGTGCTGAATTGTTACCTCCTTGCCACTCTGACAGGTGATGCAACGTTGCGGTTGACGAAGCGGGTCATGAAGAAATTAATCTGTTTTAAGGAAAAGTCCTGAAGTCCTGGAGGTGAGAAGAGACAATTCAGCATCATTAAGTGTAAGTGGATTTGGGGCTGCGTGCCCGGCCGGGGTTAGCCGGCGCCGCGGCAGCCTCTCGCCTGCAGCCGGGGCGTTCCGCAGTCCTGCTCGGATGCAGCTGGGAGGATGCGGCGCTGACAGCCATCCATTCTGTAAATTAAATTTCACTCCCCTCGGTCATCCTCAGCTCATGGCCCCGCTCACTTGCTGAAGGATTGCTGATCGCGCAGATTATTATGGGCTGAATCCAAAACCTGTGAGATCAGTGAGAAAGGCTTCGGCAGCCCAGCGGCAGGCGAGCTAGGTGCTCCAGGAGTGGGTTTCAGCTCACACGTTGCCTCCAGCTGTGGGCATGAGGGGTGAGGTGGGTCTGGGGACCTCCTTTGCTGCTGGTGAGCTGTGGGTCAGCACAGAAAACCTTGGATGTTGTGGGATGCGGGAGCTGAACGTGGCCGGGAGTGGGACGGGACAGGCAGTATTCCCCTGGAACCTGCCTGGTTTCCCTGTTTCTCCACCCCGGCCTGAAACCTCTCAACAAGGACTGAACTAATGCACTGAAGAGCCCAGACTGTCTTGTTCGAAGCTGCGAGCGGGGACTGCGATCAGCCGCGGGGTTAAGCGTCTCTGCTTGAGCCGGGGTGCAAGCCCCTGTTTCAATATCCTACCTCTGTGGGCTGAAGTCCCTGCATCTGGGGAGAGGAAAATGTGAGCAGTTAACTGGAGCTGGGAGAGCACTGCGGTGTGGGTCTGAGGGGACCTTCTGGCCTCAGAAGAAGGAAATCCAAATGAACCCAAAAGCATGATCCTTGCTTGTGACTCCAGCTGGGTTTTCCAGTGATATGCTGGGG
Organism: Phaethon lepturus; assembly: GCF_000687285.1. Classification (NCBI taxonomy): domain Eukaryota; kingdom Metazoa; phylum Chordata; class Aves; order Phaethontiformes; family Phaethontidae; genus Phaethon; species Phaethon lepturus. The sequence goes on from NW_010546908.1 coordinate 175,316, forward strand.
AAAACCAGTCTGTTTAGGCCACTGCACGATGCAGATAGTTATAAAATTGTATCTATTTAAACAGAGGAATGTGCTTTTTCGTGATGAGGTCACTCTGAAAAAACAGCAGTATGTTGCTTGACCTAGGCCTTTAACTGGAACTGTCTTGGCAATTTAATGAAATTAAATGGCTGGACTATGGGGAGTTCATTAGTAAGTAATGCAAAGGCTAAAGCTCTCGGAGCTAGTTCAGCTCTCAAGCGCTGATTTGTGTTTGCCAGACTCAGTAAAGCGAAACCCCTTAATAGGAGCTGGCAGTATTTATTACGTGCTCTCCTCTGATCCGGAGACGGCAACACGTGTACTGGGGTGACTTCATATTTCTGCATGAGATTTCAAAAACACAAAAGCATCTCCAGGACGTCCACAGGGTCCCCTGCGTTTCACTGGGCAGGCTCAGGTGGGTTTGCAGCGGCACTTCTGCTGCTCGACGTCTCAAACTTCTTGCTTCTGGCAAAGCAAGAGAGGGAATCTCATTTCTTTCCAAAAAAGCTTGCGGAGATGGCTGCCGCTGCCAGCAATGCAACTCTGAACCTGCGAGGGACTCTGGCTTTCTTGTCACGCTGGGCCACGGATGGGATTATGACCTGTTTTATTTCGTGCCATTTGCCCAAGGGCGGACCAAGGATGTAAAGCGCATCTAGGATTTTGGCGCGTTGTAAAAAAGGATGCTGAATTGCTGCTTATTTCCTTTGAGTGGGGATTCAGAGGAGTGAGAGGTAAGGTAAGGACCTTCCTCCTGCTGCATAAAGGGAACTGGAAACACAGAAACCAAGTGAACGTGCTTAAGTTCCACGCTCTTTAATTCACCAGGTATAAACAAGACTTACAAATAAGTGAGCTGCCACGAAAGGCTGGGCAGGGAGTTCACTAAAGGATGCTTGAGGTAGTCAAAGGAATATCCTGACTCCATTATACCTGAAGTTATTTTTTAAGGTAGCATGTAAAGACCAACCAAACCCTGTGCTGGCCCTCAGGGGTTGTCCACCATGAAAGCCCCCAGGGAAGGCTCTGTACACCACATCCTAGAAGTAACATTTAAAGAACTGATTGAAACCTCTTGATGGGAATTTGGTAGAAGTCCAATGCAATCATGTGGTCAGCCTTTGGGCTGGAGTTGAAGGGCTGTGGATCCATACAGGAGAACTTCCCTGACCTGAGCTAAAGCTGGTGACATCCGAGGAGGAAACGGGGTTTTCTGTAATTGAAACCCATTTTGTGGAAGAATTCTTGCTGGGCTTTAGTGTAGCAGCTGCGCGAGTTCTTACTAAAGTAAAAAAACTCATCTGCCAGGTGCTTCTTGCGAAGAAATTCTGGTGTGAACATTACAGAGGGAAAAACGTCTACCTGAGTAATAGATATCCCAAATATTGTCAGATCTGCAGTGGTTTCAGCAGTGCAGTTTTTGTTCTGGAGCATGTGAAATGCCCCGAGAATCAAGTGGATTTTGAAGGGACAGTCACTGCCAAACGTGCAAGGGGCTTGCATCTTTTTACTGGGGGTGCCTGAACATGTTTCTGTTTACACCAGGGCACAGCATCCCCAAAAGAGCTTGAGCTGAATTGGGCATTGCCAAACACAACTTGATGTCTTACATTTACAGTATGGAGAAAGACTGGAGGGTTTCTGCAGAGGTAGGGTGTGAAAGGTCTCATGGCAGCTACAGGAGATTTTAAGTTCTGCTGAAGCCCATGTAGCAATCATGTCTTCTCTTCTTTGAGCTCAGGCCAGCTGCTAAGCTTTGCAGCACCTCCTCTTCTCCTTCCAGCCTTTTGCTAGCCTGGCTTGATGAAGCCCAGAGGCTGACAAAGAGCCAGAATTAGCCACAGTTCTAAAAATCCCCATTCCCATTTGGGAAGAGC
>NW_010546908.1:177247-177756 GCF_000687285.1 Phaethon lepturus
CCCACGGATGCTGTACAAGCATGGGCTTCTACGCTACAGCGATGAGGGGTGTATTTTTCGTTCCTAAACCCTTCTTTCCATACCAGACAGAATCCCAGCAGTCCCATCCGAGCAGTCTTTCTGCACCTGCTATGCCTATGCAAGGCAGCCCTGCACTCGAGGTCCAGGCAGGACACAGTCCACGCACGACGCAGCCGGTGTCTCAAGGTGCTGCTGCAAGCCCTGCACGTCCACGCTGTGGCCGTGGCACGGGAGGAGACCTGTGGATGCTTGCTCAGGGCCTGGGATGAGTGGCTAGACCAAAACACGAGTAACTTGTCTCCAGGGCTGGTATTTCATCAAGAGACGAGCACGGGTCAGGTCTGTAGCTTCGGCAAGGTCGAGCGCGTTGTTCTGCTGGGCGCTGGGGGAAGCCTGTCCATAATGTCACTGGAGGCGTGGGGTGCTCCCGAGGAGACGGCCCGGAGCACGCCAGTCTGGGGTTGGCTGGGAAAGGTGGTGCGTTTCCC
>NW_010546909.1:0-19087 GCF_000687285.1 Phaethon lepturus
TAATAATAATAATAATAATAATGATAATAAACCAAACAAGTGATGCACAATACAATTATTCACCACCCACGGATCAATGCCCAGTCAGTTCTTGAGCTGCGGTCACCAGCCCTCAGCCAACTCCCCCCAGTTTCTATACTGAGCATGACGTGATATGGTATGGAATATCCCTTTGGCCACCCTGGGTCAGCTGTCCTGGCTGTGCCCCCTCCCAGTTCTTGTGCACCTCCTCACTGGCAGAGCATGGGAAGCCGAAAAGTCCTTGACTTAGTATAAGCACTACTTAGCAACGACTAAAACATCAGTGTGTTATCAACATTATTCTCATACTAAATCCAAAACACAGCACTAAACGAGCTACAAGGAAGAAAATTACCCCAGACGAAACCAGGACAAGAAGACCAAGGAACAGGAGCTCCAAATACTCCAAGGGCAGAGTCAACATCCTTATAAACCTTATAAATGTTGCAAGACCTTGAAAAGTGAAGGAAAGTCAGGAAGCCTGTAGGATTCCACACTGCCTTTTTCTTTCTGTTTCTTTATAAACTTAAAATTAACATTTCCTTTGTCTCTTACAAGTCTTTGACAGAACAGATAGGCGGCATACTCTAGCATTTGCCTGCGACTGCAGGTCTGGCTGTCACAGAGCAACAGACCTAGATCCCTTGAAATTCTAAATATGAATTAGTTACTTAAACCTTTAAATAATGCTTTCTCTCTGATGTTGCTTCAGAGACAAATTGAATGAAAATTCATGTGCAAAGCAAAGGTCACAATAGCTGTATTAGTTGAAGTATTACTCTAAATACTGCTACACAAACACATACACAAATTATGCTAGAAGACAACGTTTGAAGTTAAAAAGTTGAGCATGCCAGTTAGGAAATGTCAAGGTTGAGACTGTGCTCAGCCTCCATCCAGCTAGGTGTGCATGTGATACAGTCACAAGACCTGCAGGAGAGACGATAACCTTTTTATACAGCTATTAATTTCATATTTTCTTTCTGTCTTCAGTATGTGACCACAGGCTTATGGGATGCACTGCCCAGCTCCTTGTCCGAATGCAAAGTTATTAATTTCCTGGTGTTTTTTTCCTGAGGCCCTAATCCTGCCACAGTTTGAGTGCTTCAGGCAATACACAGTTCTCAAGGAGAAAACTTCAGTGTCCCAAGGTCATTCCAAATCTATTGACACTTTCTTAAGGCAGAAGATGACATAGACATATGTCTCTCTAATAGTTCCAGAAATGTCCACTCGCAGATGTGTTACTAGGTAAAACATACGGGATTTTTTGTCTTCCCTGGAGGACAATGCACAATTCACATTCATGCTGCGCAAACTACGCATATAATTAAATCTACATGCTGCAGCACGTTAGTCTCTCATCTTGCTGTGCAAGTTCCTCGTTTATCAAACACACTATTTGTGCTTTCTGCTGTTGGTGCCCAGATGCCTGCATCAGGGACATTAGTGTGAACCGACAGTCAGGCGTGGATGTGCACAATAAGTAAGTGCTCTCTCTGTAGTGCCAGCTTGTTAGGATTTCATCTAGCGAAAGATATATAGTTTGGGGTGTGACTTATCCTTGGCACCAAAAGAGGCTTTTTCCTTCAGAGAAGTCTGAGGCTTGTGATTTTTTCTTCTATCGAGTTTTCTGGCTTTCTGCTTTTTTTACAATAGCAAGTGGGGGTTATTCCTTTTAACCCTTCATCTCTCATGCTGCTATGAAATACAACATGCTGACTTCACTGAGTCTCATCATGAGCCTGTAAGGGGACTGATGTCTATCAGTCAGGTGTTAGTTCATGCTTGCTTACCTGCTTTAATCCGCTCTTTTTACCTGGTTTAAAAGGAAGGTACTACCTTTTTAATACCTCTTGAGACAAATGGATAGCATGGAAACCTAAGGTAAATAGGCATTATGGTTTAAAAAAAAAAAGTCCAGCATTTTGGGCTGGAAAATTCAAAACCTGGTTCTTGATTCATCAAGAGATACTGCTGCTGACTACTGATAGTGAAACAAGAATATGCTTGCAGTTAGTGACCAATATAGTTTAAATGTCCTTTTCAGCCTTTACAGAAATCGTGACAGAAGGAGAATTTGGTACTTCAAAGCAGCACTCGGGTACCTCCTCTGTGTTACACAGAATCACAGAATCATAGAATAGTTCGGGTTGGAAGGGACGTTTAAAGGGCATCTAGTCCAATCCCCCTGCAATGAGCAGGGGCATCTTCAACTAGATCAGCTTGCTCAGAGCCCCATCCAACCTGACCTTCAATGTTTCCAGGGACGGGGCATCCACCACCTCTCTGGGCAACCTGTGCCAGTGTTTCACCACCCTCAGTGTGAAAAATTAATCTAGTCAAAATTTTATCTCTAGTCAAAATCTACCCTCTTTTAGTTTAAAACCATTACCCCTTGTCCTATTGCAACAGGCCCTGCTCAAAAATCTGTCCCCATCTGTCTTGGAAGCCTCCTTGAAGTACTGAAAGGCTGCAAGAAGGTCTCCCTGGAGCCTTCTCTTCCAGGCTGAACAACCCCAACTCTCTCAGCCTTCTCTTTCTTGCAGTTCACTCTTTACGCCTTATACACCTTCCACCCAGGTCATTCACTTCTAGCTCCCTCAAAACTTAGAGTGCTTTGTCTTATGGATAGGACACTTGTTTCATCATGAGGGCTGCTGAGTAGTGAAAGAGGTGTGTAATGGGGCCTTGTAAAGAAATATTATTTCTCAGTCTAATGAATGGTGTCACTGTGTGGCATAAGCAATTTGTTATTTCCCAATATTTGTGTGAGCTTACATCCTTAGCAGTGTTGACACATTTTTATGTACCATTACCTATGTTTCTCTGTGGGAAAAACTTTATATCTGACATTATGTCTGTACCCAAATAGTTCCTCAAAAGAGTGAGAACTATTAAGCCCACCAGTCTGCTCCCTGTTAGCTGGGTGATCAGACCAGCTGTCCAGCACAGCACATATGTGCTTCCTGGGGACCAGAAAAGACTTGAGAGACACATGTGACCAGTGGGTTTCAAAGATGTTTGCTGACAGCAGAGAACTGTAAAAGTTCAGGATCCCATGTTCCTTCCTGTCCGTTTCAGGCAAGCATGATGCTTTTGTCCTCTGTTCTTTGTTCTTATCCTGGTTCCTAGCTGCATTACAGTCTTTTTTTTTCCCAGCAGCTGCTTGGATTTCCCCTTCCTTACTGACCTAGTTTGAGTTTTCTTTTCTAGAAGGTCCTAAATCCCCAACATGCTATTCTCTCTCCTTACAGCCGAGTTTTCTGTCTTTTGCCAAGTAAGGCTTTGGTAATTTTCCAACATGTTTCTCTCACCCTTTCTCTCCACAAAGACCTTTTGCAGTTTTCATGCCCGTCCTTCTTTAGCCCTTTCTCCTGGCCCTGTCTTTTAGCAAACAATTCCCAAGTTTCTTGTACGGCAGCTTCTTTTCAGATCAATCACCTTCTCACCTCAGTTCCTCCCCTTCTTGCCCAAGAAGTCCTACTCTCCCCTCCTTCTGGCTCTTCTCTTGATGCTCTGTGCTAGATCTGTCAGGTAATGAAGACACATAGAGAACATGAATTTTCAATATAAAACCTACATAATTATCTGTGTGGGGACAGAACAGTGTGGTTTTCCCTCATGATGCTCTTGGACATAGCTGACCTGTTTCAGCTGAAATAACTAAGGGAAGAAAAAATATCCAGCCTGAGAGAGGTAACCTTCATATGACAAAAAATCAAACCAAATGTTTGAACTGTGGCCAAGTTGTAAGTTGTAAGCAATTAAAATCAAGATGTTTTAATGAGAAAAGTCTATGATTCCCAAGTATATTTGCCCTATAGAATTTTTTTACTTTCTTCTCTCTGCCTGGTTATGATTTGTTGTTACAGTTTGATAGCCATGTTGTTAGTATATGATTACAGAAGGGAAGAAGAGTTGTCATGTTTTACAAGGATTTCATAAATCTTACAGATATTTCTTTCTTTACAAACTTTTGATCATCCCTAAAGAGAAATAAATGGAGTTTAGCTGAACCATATAAGTTACAGATGACCCTAACAGGTACAATTAACATTTCTCTCTGGTGCTTTCAAAACCATGGAGTCATTAAAAGTAGCTTAATAAACATTGCTTTGAATGAGAGAAAAAACTGTAAAGGTGAAATGAGATGTCCCTGCAACAGAAAACTAAGAATACAGTTTCATTTTCATAAATAACTAGGAAAGGGGTGGGGGGTATCATCTTCCAAGTTCCACTTCTTATATGAAAATATTTTATGTTTTACTTATTGGGTACTGAGAGTAACGGACAAATTTGTCTTCAAAGACTTGTCAGGAAGGTGAAACCTATACTTGTATGCAGTTAGTCTATATAATAGTACAGTCTGAAATATCTTAATGTATTTCATGTTGGGCATTCATTAAAGTAGAGCCTTCCTAATCTATCCTCCTATCTCCTTACAAAGCAGGTGGTCTGAATTTTTCAGATACTAATTCAAGGGTTTGAATCCTCAAATAGAAGCGGCCTCTACCTATTAAAAATAAGCTATTGTGGTTCTGTTAGTAAGTATTTAAAAACATGTGATGGAAGGAGAAGATTGCTGTAATAACCTCTCCTGTCCACTCTCTAGGCTCCAAGCAAGCAGAGGGAAGGAGCAAATAACCCTCATACATATTTAGTAAAAGATGGGAAAAACAGATTGATGAAATCTTTCCACTTTGCATGAGGGCTATCCACATGTGCCATGAAACGCAACGTGAAAGGGAATTGCCATCCCTACTACATGCTCATACCTCTGGTCAGCTGGAAGCTACTCCAGAGGTTTTTCAATAAGTTGGTTTATCTGTTACTTTGTGTGCTGGTCAACAGCAGACTAACAAGGATAATGAATTACCCTGATTTGTGCTGGTCTAAAAAAAAATATTGAGCAGGTAGCTGATGTGCTTAAATTCAGAGTGGAGGTGTGAAAGTTTTACAAAGAGGATGATAATTAAACTTCTTGGAGATTAAAGGATCTTCGGCATGTGCCATGCAATTCAATGCAGGAGGAAACTCTGTAATCAGAAAATGCCAATTAAAAAAATTCAGCCTTGGATTTGGTTTAGTGGCATTGCAGTCATCTGAGAGACTAAGGAATAAGGGACAGATTTTATTTTCTTTATATTAGAGATAACTTGGGCTGTAACCCCAGAAGTTGTCTCTAAAAGGGTCCATCTCTAAGGAAATAACAGCAGCAGCAAAGGCTCCATTCCTGCCTCCCTTCCCGGGAGAGGAAAATGCTAAATGTCTCCCAAGACTTTCTTTGAGGGAGGTGATTAAAAAATCCAGAACCAAACTACTCTGTCCTCTAGACTTTTTTTCTTCAGTATGACACACACAGACTGTGTCTGGCAGGTTAGGCCAAGGGGAGAAAACCCAAGAATCGCTCAGATCATTTCCTGGAACACCTCTACCGGACATAAATTAGGACGTTAAATTGGGATGCAATAGGGCAGATTTTCATCTCTTCACACTAAGGTTCATGGTTCGTTCATCATTTTACAGAACATTTATGCTGAAAAAGCATGGATTTTAAAGTATGAATAATTTTAGGTATTTTGCCTATATATGAACTGTCTCAATTAATGGCATTCTAGTGCAAAACCAGTGAGATCTGAAGCAGATGCTGTGAGATTGCACCATGTAGTATTCAGCACATGGGAGATGTGTACTGCTCAGAGAAGGCAGCATTAAGGCCTGGAAATGTAGGTAGGGGAAAAAAATTAACATCTAAGCTGAAGGAGTTTATCTTGAAATCAGTGTAGTTACTCAAAGGCAGCTGTACCAGTACCACATCTCACAACATGATCTTTTTACACAGAACTATACTTCCGATGATGTTGCTCAGCTGTGCGGTGAGTGAAATGTTATGTTCTCTGTGCATTTGCTATTCAAACCACATTCCTCTACAGTAATTTTAAACACCCATAACAACCTGTCTTTGCATCTTTTTCCTAAATGCATGGTTACCATGCTTTGTTCATTTAAAGAGGTCATTTCGTAGCCTATGAACTCAATATTTATCAGAGTGGTTTGGAGAAACAGTATTGAAAAAACTTGCTCTGTGTGTTAGCCTATGTTCAGCCAAAAAATCATTGCATTTTTCTTTTTTTAATCAATTCATTGGTGACTCACATTAGTGGTGTTTGACCTTCTGTGAGTCTCACAATTTTCATTTGCAAGGAAACTGGCCAGAATATTCTGACAGCTGTTATTGATTGGGTCATGTTGCTACTTCAATGTGGATGCTGGAGGACCCTAACAAAACGGTGTTTCTGAGATAACTGAACACACATTCAAAATAGACCGAAGGCAAGCACCTGACTGCTGGTTTCATTTAAATCTTACCCGTTTTCTTCCTGGAGGAGGAGAAAAGGGTGGCAGTGATTTTATGAAGAGTACTTATCTAGACCATTCACCGGTTTCATCTTTAATTGCAATTCTGACACTAGCAGAAAAGTCATGGCTCACTGCAGCCAAAAAAAGAGTGCCGAGCCCTCCTGAAGAGATGAGTAACGAAGGATATGACAGCTTCGCAAGGTTACAGATAAAGCTGTGTCAAGCTGAGGTTTCTTCCTTCCTCTTACTTCCTCCAGACATTTCTTCCTTGGCTGATAAAATTGCATTTCTACATGCAGAACCCACACCAGTATAAAAGCACTCTTTCTTGGAAGCAAGTCAAGTTATGTGGTGACCCAGACCCTCAGGTTACCTGCATGAAATTGGAAGCAGAGTAGGGCTTTGCCAATAGACAAAATTGGCTCTAGGGCATCAGAGGCAACGAAGCTCTGGGGAGAAGAGAGGCAGATAATGGGGGAACAAAGGTGGGGATGCTAATGGGAAAGAAAGGGCTGTCTAGGGTAAGGTTTCCTGTTGTATTACACACAAGCATCTATAACCCATATTGCTTCTGAATGACAGGGTTAGTTTCACTTTTTTCTCGCAGATAATCCAAAGGTTATATATATGAAAAGACGGTAATATGTACACTTTGAGGCAGAGCTTTGGGACTTGTTTCACATTAGGAAGTCCCTCAACACTTTCTTTAAAAACTTCTAGTTAGTTTTTTCTTTATCCTTTGTTTTATATCCAAAAGCTATTGTTGATTCAGATCATCTTGCCTGAATTCTTAATTGAAATCTAAAGACTTCAAGCATCTTAAATTAAAAAAGAAAAAGGGAAAAATAAAAAATAACTGCAGACACGCTGTGCCTGTGGTTTCCCCTCTGTAATTAATATGATTTTGGCACAACATCCTCCATAGCTGCAAAGAAAATCTGAAACAAACTCCCCCTGCAATTCCTCCTGCCATTTTTTGGCTCAGGGAGGCTACCAGGAACTTAATAACTATCTGTTGTTTTTCACATTTAACTTCCTTATTTTAAAATAAATGCTTAATTTAGGTATTAAATACCCTGGAATTGCATTTTTAGCTAAATGTATAGTTTTATCTTGATGGCTGAATATGCTCTGCTAGGTGATTCTAAATTCCACAGAATTTAATGGCTTTTGCATGTACATGAAGCTGCAGCTAATCCCTAGGCAGGGCAGTGCTGCAGTGTGCCGTCGTCTGAAGTGTTCAGGACGAGAACAAGAACTGTTGATCCTTAGGTCAGCCATCAGGTGCCTTTCATGAAGTTAGCCAAGACCTGGACCCAGCCTGTTTGATTCAGTAGGAAGACTCTCACTGATTTCAGATGGTATTTACAATAGGACCCAAAGGAGAAAAATGTAGCTCTTGACCTACATCTGAAGAGCTTTCTTCATAGGGAAGTAAACAGCAGAGCTGTGGGTCTTTGCCCTCCTCCTCAGTTCTCACCAAATGGACACCCAGTTTATGCCATCAAAAATATCTTCTGCCAGCATGAAAGTCTTCTAGTTTAAGCGTTCTAGTTTAACATTGAGTCAATGTTTTATTTCGTTGCCAGCATAAGAGCATCGACTTTAGGGATTCTACAGCCAACTCAAGTGTGAAGTGTAGAAAAGACCTGTATTAAAGGACCTAACTGATGCAGATTATTTAAAAATAGTGCTGTTTACACCATTTAACTGCACACAGTTACCACTCAGTCCTCTCCCGTGTACTAATGAGAAGAGAGCGTGCCAGGCCCATTCTCTCTTTGCCCCTTTGCTAAGGTATTTATCTTCTGGTACTTCAGCATTAGCATGGGAACAGAATGTACATGCATGAGATTACCAGTTTTGTGATGAGTTTTATAGGTCATCCCAGTTTGGATCTAGATCACAGCAAAAGTCTCCACCCTTGGGCATGATAGAGAAACTCTTAGGTGAACGGCCACCATGCATTTCATTTTATTTACTTTTTGGCTTTCACATAACAGACCAGATTTCAAACGTTAGCATTTTTTGTTCTAAGTCACGGCGAGGTATTGCTGCTGCTGGTCTGTCTTGGTGCATTCTGCCATTCTTTAGTTGGGTACGGAATGTGGGAGAAGTATCAGCTGCTATGTTTAAACTAGAAAACAGCTGCAAAGAAAAAGCAAAGAAGAAAGGATGTGTCCCTTCTGTGCTTCTTTATGATCCCCCTTGCAGGAGGAATGGCTTTTTTGAGACTTCTCTAAACTGCCTCACAGTTAAACCCATGATTTTAATAACGGTGAAAACTTTACGGCAAGGTTTATCTCATGGCCTCCTTCCACCTTCCCCCGAGTAAACTGCTGAAGTCTGCATTTTTTTTAGTAGTTTTTATTTAACCATTTTCAGGCAAAATTGTTCTGCCACTTCCAGGAATGAGTTTAGAGAAAGTTGTTTTGCCTATGACGAGAAAGCCAGAGAATCTTTTCTTTGTGAAGGTGGTAATTTTGAAGCACTGGAACACAAATGTGCAATTCAGGTACTGGTTGAGGGAGAAAAAGCCCTTTTCAGGAAAGTATCTTCTGCTTATCCCAGTGAAAATCCACCCAGGCTTAACTACATTTGGAAATCTTTGAAAGGATACAGCTCAGTGTGCTCAGGAGAAGAAGTATTTTGTGATGACTTTTCCGAAAGATTTTGTGTATATTGGGGAGTGTTTTCTCTTGTCTTTGCTTTCAAGTTGCTTTCAGTTCAGCTCTTCGGGATTTGGAAATGCAAGAATTAAAGATGCCCATGCAGCCTTACTCAGATGCCTTGGAGCATTATTTGTTATGATACAGATTTTAATTGGAATGATTGCATACGTTTTTCCTTCATCAGTCACCTGCTGCATAGTACTAAGTGATGTGGAAAACAACTGAGTGAAGTGTTCTAAAGAATAGCTTGTCCCATCTTGATGTAGATGCCTAAAGTAGGGCAGGTGAAACGCATTTTTAAATGCCAGTTTTCTCTGATGGTTTTAGAGGTTTTAGAGGGAGTTGAAGCCTCTAACTCAGGTGTAGCTACCTCAGGTCTGTTCTACAGCTGCCTGCGTTTTGGTGCAGTGAATCCCGGTGTAGGTATCTCAGATTGGCCACTCTGGTTGCATTCGACCTTCATTTCTCTGATCCCCATTTGTTTATCTATACAGTGGGGAAAACGCCATGTATTTGTTCTAAAGGGTAGTTACAAGATAAAATCATTAATAAACATGTGTTGTAATGAATATTCAGAAGCTGCACCGTACAATAGCTCTTCCTGTACCAGGTGCGCTCAGAGAAGGACAAGAACACTGTTTAGTAATTAAGGCATGAGCATGGCAAAAAGAGGGAAAAGTGTTGCGGTTCATTAACTAGTCACTGTCTACCTTCCACATGAGGCTCTTGAAGAAAGAAGAATATGTGGTTATTTAATTAAAGAAGGGAGGTGAAAATAAGTTCATTCAGGCAATATTAATTCTGAGGTTCATTAAGTTTGAAGTGCTTTGTGCCCACGTGGTGACCGTACTATTTTCCTTTTAATGTCATTGTGTTTGTAAACAGACACTTCTGAGCTTTTTTTTATGTGCATGTATTTTTATAATGATTCATATTGATGTTCTGCTGGTTTCAATCAACTCCTAATTCATTTGAGATTTTACGATTTGCATAAGCACAGACTTTCTGTTACGGTCAGCTCAGCAGTGCTGAATGGAATAGCCTCCTTCTGAGCACTGTGACCTCTAATTTTTCAAGGGCTTTACGTATTAGGTAAATTTGTGTGTATTTTCACTGTTTTAAAGAGAAAAAAAAAAAGAAACACACCTGGAAAAGGCTTTTCAGTTTCTCCTTTACACAAATTCGGTAATTACTGAATTACAAATCTGTGTACTTTATGAGCACTGGAATATCTTCAAAAGGAAAAAAGTAATCAGGCAGGGGCATGAGAGGACCTGGAGTCCCTCCGAGCCTGGCAGCAGGAGCTGCTCTGGCAGGAGGTAAATGGCTTGTCCTGTGGCGGAGAAGCCGCATGGGAACCTTGCCAAGGGTGACCCTGGCAGCAAGCTGGCAGGCTGCCTGCGGAGGAAGCAGATGAAAGGATACACGTCTCATTGCTGGGACTCTGTCACTTATGGGGTGCTTGGGTTTCCAGAGCTTATTGTTTGGTTGGGATTTTGGGAGAAGAGTGGGGAATTGTTTTTGCTGGACATGTATGCTGCGGAGAACACAGGATATTGGGACCTTCTTTTACTTTACATGTGTGAATACTCCCAGCAGTACTGTTTCTGTGTGGCTTGGAACAAGTACTGGGAAGGGAAAAGTTGGAAATACATAGACAACAGGTAAGCAATCCTGGGTTATTTTTGCAATGTGGGATCAAAAGGCTTATGTTCAGAACCGTGGCTTCTGTGTTGGATTTGAGGGCAATTTACCTAAATTACTTTCTCTATTTCTTTTAAGTGTTTTCGCTGAACTGCTGCTCAGGCAATACCAAAGTGGAAAGAGAAGGTAGTTAATAACTTATTTCGTGCCTCATTCTACCAAAGTTTCATTTCTTCAGTGATTGGCATTGAATGGCAAAATATCCTGTGCAACCCCCGAGGGCTGCAAAACTCTCACTCTGCTCGTCGGTGCATAAATACCAAGGTCAGAGCTCAGTCTTGACCTTTTGCATGGTGGCATTTTATGCCGTAGCTGTGCCAATGCGCTAATTATTTATGTCAGCTGTGCTAGAACACAGATTATTGAAGAGAGACCAAAGTTTTTGGGGAAAACAGTGGTACTGATAGTATGAACTTGTAGCATCAGAAATTCATATTATCTCTTATGGACAGCAAGGTAGACTTTACTTTACTTTTTCTTTTCTTCTCATTTATACTCACCTTATAGGCTTTGCAGAGGAGTGATTTAGGCTGGTCTGAGACCTCCTGCCTGTTGATCCAAACCAAGCCTGAGGATTTCAGTGTTAGCAGAACCACACTCAAAGTCAGGGCTTCAGCTCCACCAGCCTGGTGAGGAGACAGGGACAGCTCAGATAGCTCACTACCACAGCATTGACATGTCCTTACTTGCCTTCACTGTTTCATGTGCATGTCAGCTCTCTTCTCAAGATGTCCAAACTGTCCCAGGCACACCTTTGTCATGAAGCTTTTGGGATTATCTGAGCCATCATTATCCTGGTAGAGCTCTGGGCAGATGGGAACTGTCAGGTCCACAGAAAGTTTGGGTGTTTGTAGTGTTTGTTCCCACATGTCAAGTGCTGACAGTGAGGGGCTTTGTGCTCTGTAGGCTTTTGAAATTACTCTAGTAATTTTGAAATTACTCTAGTGATTACTCCAGTCCCACTCTAATTATTACTGTTCCCATTAGATGGAAACTTAGGGTCATTATGTCAAATAGACATAATTTATGGGTACTGCAGCACTTTGTATTACCTGTTAGTGTGTACTTACAGGCATACTTTTGAGGCTAGCAGATGTAGAATTTGACACACCAGCTGTGTCTTAGTTTGCAGGCAGAGATGCAGATTGTGTTCTCCTTATTTGTTCTATTTGTTACGATTAGTCAGGTACAGAATTGCACAATAGCTGGGGTGTTCTGAAGAAATCAAAGTTCTTGTGTATTTTGTTTCCTGTCCTACTTGCAAGAAAAAAAAAGTATGGGAAGCTCTTTTTTACATATGTATCTATCTATCACATTGCCTAGAGAAGTTGTGGATGCCCCATCATTGGAAGTGTTCAAGGTGAGGTTGGTTGGGGCTTTGAGCAACCTGATACAGAGAAAAGATGTCCCTGCTTGGGGGAGGAAGGTTGGACTAGATGAAAGGTCCCTTCCAACCCAAACTATTCTATGATTTGATGGTTCTGTGATTTTATCTGTACTTTGTGCAGTAGAGAAAATAGTGTTTTGTATTGCAGGGTCTCAGCAGAGGACTTTACATATTATTTGCACTGTTTGGGGGGTCGTCTTTATTTTGGGAGATGGTTTTAAAGAGTAATTATTTGTGAGTTCCATTCCTGGAATGAAATGCAGTCAGAATTCTATCGCTGCTGACTTCTGCAAACATTTCACAATCAATCTAATGTTTCTAGAGTGTTTCAGGGTGGTCACTCACAGGAGCCATCCTTCAATAGATAAGTGGTGGTTGAAGCCCAGGTTGCCAAACTAACCATAAAGGTCTATTTATAGACTCTCAAGTTCTGAAACCATGTGCTGCCATCAGCAGTGAAGATTTGAGTTTTCAGTATTTTTTTTTTTAGTACCACCTGAATTTTCTATGTAAGTATGCATTTTTCAGGTAACGAAAGAAATTGCAGAGCCCAGGCTTATTTGGAGTGCATTCAGAGTAGCTTCAAAGGGGCAGATCCAGGATCTTCTGTACAGGCTCCATCTGCCATGTCACCTCTCTGTTGTAAATTCAGCAACAGAGAAATCGGATTTTAGGTTAACCGGGCATAGAAAGATACAGATGAATTAAGAGATTGCGATTTAATCCAGCTTTTGAGCAGAGGAGGGACTTAGTAAAAACGAAAGAAGTCCGAGCATGAAACAGAGATAGTAGGAGGAAGGAGTGTCCCAAGAATTGGCGAGAGTCTTTTAACCAAAAAGGGTTTAGGCAGGCTTTTGAGATTTGAACATGAGACAAAGTCTGAGAAAGAAAGTCCACAAGCGGATTTTGAGTACATCCCCAGCCACCCTGCTGTGAGCACTTTGAAGACAGGGATGGTTCTTCAGCTGGTTAGCAGGCATTTCTGAGCTGAGAAGGATGACGGGGCTAAGGTTGCAAAGTATGAAATTAGGTTAAGGCAGCTCCTAAGCTTTTGATTTGAAGGCCTTGGCTGAATTAGAGGCAGATAAATGAACTGCAGGAATTAGGCGAGAAGAGGAAAATGGGAAGACTGTGCCAGTCAGTTGACAAGAATATGAAATTGCTTGTGTATAGGGGAGGAGGTAGGCGGCACATTCGTTTAGAGAATAATGTCTCTGTCTTCCATTCTGAGGTTGAGAGGTCCCTCTGATTTCACTATCAGTCATTCTGCTAGCATCGTCTTGAAATTATTCCTATTTTTCATTTTTGAAATCTGATTATTCTAAAGGTGAGAGGGTGTAAACTGCCATTGGTGGCTTTTTTCCTTAGCAGCAATTTCATGTTTTCCTGTGGACTCTGTGAGCTTTCTTTCAGTTAGTAGCCCAGCAGCTCCAGTGCTGTGGTGTTACTGGCAATAAGGAAAAAAACACTGTTGGTTTTTGGTTTTTTTTTAAGTACTGTTTTTGCCCCTCTAATTCTAGCTGAGCCGAGTAAAATTAGAATGACTGTTGCTCACACTACAGCCTGCCTAAAACACACAGATACTCCATAATCAAGAGAACACCAGGAGCACAGATATTTTATGGTAGGTTATAAGTTGGGCCTTGGAGACTGCTACTGACCCTTTGAACAAGAGCAATATTTAATTTTGAAATAGTTGTTTTATTATTAAAGAAACTCCCACCATCTCTCCCCAGATATTGTTTGCAATATGTAATGCCAGCTTAGTCCTTTCCAAAATATATTTTAGGGTATAGTCTCCTGTGTCTTTAAGCTTCTTAATATTTTTTGTATTCTAGCTCTCAGGGGAGAATTAAAAATACTGTCAATGACTTTTAGCTTTTCAGACATCATTATCAGAGCTTGCTAGCCAGCATTGATTCTAGTTTTCCCATAAGATCTCAGATGAAAAAAGGTTATTCAGCTAAATGAAGCATGAACAAAGACAGGGTGCAAACATTATGCACAGTAGAACAGAATACGAAGGCCAGTACTGTGCATCAGTGCCCTGTGTGTGGTTTACTTATGACCTTTACAGTCACAAAAGTACAAGGAATCCAATAATACTGCTCTGAATGAGTGATAATGGTGCTACCCAGCTGTAGGGCATCGTGAATGTTGTCCCTGTGCCCTTTAGACGCTGCAGAAGTCTTGCTCCTGCCTCTCTTCCTTTCTGCTGCTTTCCCTCTTGAAACCATTGACCCATGATCCCAATCTCAATTTCTTAATTACATCATCTTAAAAATATGTAATTAATATTCCCTTCTTGGCAAAATGGAGATTAGGGATTTGTTGAGATCAAATTATCTTCGGAGTACAACGAAAGGGTATTACATAAATAAGCAGCCTCCCACCCCAAAAAATTTAGTATTAAATAACCACCAGTCAGCTCTGTGTGTGTAAGGCAGACTTAGCTAATCATCTAGTTGGCTTTAAATATGAGTGACTGAAAGTGCCTCTACAAAGGAAATTAAAAATGTTAGCAAGATAGCCTAAGGAATATTGTAGGATATGTCTGAAAAGCAGTGCCAAAATGGTTGTTTTCATCTCTCTGCATCTGTGACCTGGGGAAAGAAGAAGAAAGGTATTAGTGTGAGAAAAAGCACAGAGGAAAGAGAAAGGTGGAGAAAAGCTTCCTCACTCCCAGCAAATCTTTCTCCTGCACAGTGAGGTAACTAGCCATTTCTGGTTTTGGCCCTTATTTTGCTGGAGACCATAGAAAAGACACACAACTGGAGGAGGTCAACCACCTATCACTCAGGCAGTCTCAGGGAAACATGAGAAGGGAAATAGTGGGGCCACAGTACGATAAAGGATTATGAGCCTCACTGTCACAGATAGGGATATGATCTTGCCACTGGACTGTGAGGACTTGGGATAACTTTAAGTGTATCAGTCTTACAGGCAGAGCGTTTTAATGGACACAAAGAATGTTCTTTCTGGGTTGGTGTTCATTTTAAAAAAAGAGTCCTTAAGAATACAATAAGCAAACCACATGGAGGATGACAAGATTCATTAAGTGCAGTTTAAGATACTGCGTGACAGTAATGAATAGTCTGTTGATTAATGAAGACAAGTGGATGTGAATGCACACAGAATCCCTGAGTGCTTTTACGTTGCTCCACTGGTGCTGTAAAGGGCCTTGCAAAATGGTCTGTATGGAGAGTGTCACTGCTAAAGCCACAGGTCTGAGAAACAAAATTCATCCAGTCTGTTAGAAGTTCTGCCTGTTCTTTGGGTTGGTTACCTGGGCTCAAATTTGTACAACTGGCCATGCATTTTAAGTGCCCTGTAAGAAACGTATCTACTCTGATTTTTGCATTTCAGAATCTAGCTTACCAAAGGAATGGCAAATACTCAAAGCTCCTGGTGATAAACCTATGATATGTCTGACACCTGAAATTTTGAGCCATTTCTGTAAAAAAAGAGGAAAAGCTTTTAACATTTCAACTCCTGCTACTTAACACAGAAAACAGGGGTGCTAATCCCTAACACGCTGATTCTGAATGGACTGACACAACTACACCTGCTGTGCATTCCCCACCATTGATTATTCTGTAAATACTCCGCTGAGAATGAGATATGGCAAATGAAAGCCCAGATTTGGCCACAGGAGCTGGGACCGCTGCCATCCCGTTCTGTGCCTTACACACCAGACTCACCACCGCAGCTTCTAGTACCGTCCTCTTGTGCACTGAGTGCTGACGGTGGCACGTTGGTTGTCTCAACCTTTCTAAGGTAAGAACTGACTGCCATAGAGTGTTTTCTATTGGATCCTTTCTGTAACTCACACTGGCTCATATACATAAATACACTCCTCCCTGTTATATTTTTGTTAAAGGCAGCAGGTTCAAGGAAATGGCAGTGCATTTCTGCATTTAAGGACTTGTGGGGGTCCTTCCATAAGAGTTTACGCAACAGATTCCTTGGGGAACAATCAATGACTGTCCTATATACATCAGAGCTGCAGCATGTATGTTTGCTGAGCGGGTGCTGGAAAAGAATCATTTATTTTTATGAATTAAAAAAAGAGCACAGGGAGAGTAGAAGAAAGCAAGAATAAAGTGTAGGGCATTTAGGAGTGATGGGGGGATTCAAACAGGTTTCTTCAAACTGATTTTCTGTAAATGTTCCAACTTTTTGCTCTTAAAGGAGAGAGTTTCATAGATTTACGATTTTTTACAGTTCTCAACAATCTTCCTTAACTTCACTAAAATATAGCTCTGTGGTCCACCCAGCTCCAGTCTTTGGGTTTTGGTACTGGAAATTGCACTTAAGGGTTAGAAGAGGTTTTTTCTTTTAGGAGGGTTATAGAAGGATATCTAGGTGTCATATGACCTGAGTTTAATGAGGTTTACTGCTCTGAAAATATAATCTGGGTGTCCCATCATTCTAATTAACCTTATGCTTTCTTGACTAGTCTGAGCATGAGGCACACAGGTACTGGGTGTAAAAAACAGGGTTACAGAAAAAGAAGGAGAAGATAAAGAGTCAGGTGTACTGACAAGAACTGAATAGACAAAAGAAAGCTCCTACCTGAGGGGGAGATTGCTCTACTTGCAATCAGTGGGCTGCAAACATTTTGTATGAAGGGAACAAAGAAAGATGTGAGGAGCAGGAGAGCACAATTTTGACCAAGAAAAATTATTTCTGTGAAATAACTGGCTTCTAGTTTGACAAGGGTGAGAGACCTTTAGATCTGTGAATGCATTGCTACAAAAGCATTGAAATTGTGCATTGGGAGAACTGCAAGGTTTGAGGAACTATGTGTTCCTTTCTTGATCTGAACCAGCACAGACTTGGTATACCTTTTTTTACTGCTTTCTGTGAGAGAATCACAACAACAGAGAAGGCTATATGGACCTGCTATATTCAATTTTAAGGTGAAAAAATTGTTAGCCTGTGGACACCTAATAGGGAAGAAGCTCAGAGAGAGTAAAATCAGTGTGAGATAGTAAGGTATCCACTTGTTTGTCACTCACATCATTGCTAGAAGGTGCAGCAACATCCAAGCAAGATCAACAGCAGTCTTGTGGAGCTGTGTGTTTCAACTGGTTCAGCTGGTTCTTTAAGGTCAAAATCTGTTTTGACATCCTTCCTCCATGTCTGGCTCTTTTAAGCTGCTCAAAAAAACTGTTTGTAACTTGTGTTGCCATGACTTCTGAAAAAAATAAGAAAGCACCCAAAACCTTCCAGTTAGAGAAGTGAGAAGCTGTAGAGCACAGATAGTAGCAACAGAGCTCAGTGTTCCTGCAGGAACATGCTCACAGTTTAGCAGTACTTCCCAGCTTTAAGTAAAAAAAGGCTTTAGGAAGAAAGAAAAAAAAAAAGCGCCATAAACTAATAAAGTTTGGTTTCCTGTGGATTTAGTGTCATTACTGATTGTAAGCTATGATTGAAGCTTTTCCCTTTTTAGGGCATTTATAGGTACTGTTTCACATGTAGATCCTCTGCTGCCTAATACGAGCAGCTCACTTTTTGGCTTCCCCGCTGTGGGAATCCTAAAGAGTTTTTCTGTCCTCTACCACCCACCAGTTGTTGAACTGGATTCAAAAAGCCATGAGAATAGGTCAGGATTAGCTGACATTTACAAGCTGATACATACATTTACAAGGGCATAAAAAACCACATGTAATGTGATCACTTTATCAGGCTAAAAAAAATCTTTTTTCAACTTTCAAAATAATTTGTGATGATCTTTTGAGGTGAGGGAGAGTGGTGACACTGCTTATTTTATCCAAAACTTTTAATATATCTTATAGTATCTTTACACATCATAAAAGTATATTCAGAATAAAAAACGCTTGTTGCCAGTGATTTAAGCTGTCAAATAAAAAAGGTATGCTGCTATCTAGCTGAAGAAATGTATTAGCATGCAGAAAGCAATGCTGCTGCCTCTGGGAGGTTTTAATCAAGCCTCTTGTACTGATTGAGATGCAGTGCTCAAAAGTGAGAAAAATTATTAACAAAATCAAAAATCTAGAGCGTTTTTCACACATTCATCAGTGTATCTTCTGTAATTACATAACCAATAAATCAACATAGTGTCTAAGTGCTTCAGTCACAGTGTAAATATCTTAATGACCGAAACATCTTCACACATGAATAATTTATACCTGTATGATGCATTTTTCATACCCATGCTTTACTTCAACATGATAAACTAATCCTTCTCTGTCAGGGAATGTGTGCTTGATTATTGCCTTCTGATTTCTCTTCCTTGTGTTTATTTTCCACAGTTAGACACACTCCATTTCTTCTCTTCTGGTTCCTCTAATGTAGTTATCTTATTTATTCATCCTGTCTGCCTTGGTTTGCCTTCCCAGTGCATTTCAGCAGGCACCTGGGAAATAACGCTAGAGCATAAGCTGATCATGTGTTTCTCAAGTAACTCCAGAGCAGCACCTTGAAAGATTTGCTCATTCTCAACAGATATTTGCATTTAGCTTCCTCTCCTCTCCTCAAGGCAATCGTTACAGAAAGAACTTGCAATTGGCCAATAACAACTTTAGCTTTGCCATTTTCTGGATCGATGCGAGTTCAAACCTTTGTCACGGTACTGATGACAAATGTTGTTTGAGTCTTCTTCCCATATGTTTGTAAAAGAGAGCTTGCTTTTAGCTCCAGAAACCACTGGAATATTCGAGAAGAAAATAATGGTTTCTCAGTGCAGGAATGGGAATCAGGAATTCTTAAATTCTGGTCTGCTGCGCATGCTTATTTGGCTGTATGCAAGTCACTGTGTGAATCCTGCCTTACTTAGACCCTTAACCACGGTATCTAAGACAGGGGGTTGATTGCCATAACCTCCTTCTTTAGTTAGTAGAGAGAGACAGATAGCTGCTGAGGGCAGTTCATCCAGCTTTAAAGCTATTTAGTGCCTGAAGCTCCAGGCAGGAAT